>NC_051086.1:33729636-34021763 GCF_004664715.2 Peromyscus leucopus | reverse complement strand
GCACCACTCACCAGCAGCCTTGAAGCTATTCTGGATGCAGAACTCTGAGGAGACTGTAACAGAGGCACTCTGAGAGGTTGGATCACCTGGGCCACCCATTTTCATTGATGTCTGGTCGCCTTGTTCTAAAAACTCATAAGCCTTCAAAGATAACATACATATCAATATTAACACAAATCAGTTAAAGAGAATTTTTTGTTTTATGGTTGAGCAGATAAAAGGCATTTGTCGACCTTATAAGTCCATTTGGACTGTTTAATCAAACTAATAAAAATCTCTGTCCATGCTATATGAAAAGATGGCACGTAATCATAAGTCATGAGGACTCTGTAGCCAATGAGATTTATCATGTCTCATCTCCTCTCAGAGCTGTTCCCATGTCAATGGATCAGCTTATATGTCACCTGTCCTGTGGCCCTTTTTGGCTTCCTCCCTCATGTCTGTAGCCAAGATACTCAAGAGATCTCCCCCAGTTTTTTGATCTCTATTAATCTGGAAGGAATCCACAGCCTTTTGTTTCCTATGGAAATATAACCTCTCCCCCAACAAAACACATTGTCTGAATTCCATTTTGAAGTTAAGATATTTGTAAAATATGTAGGTTGGTTTAATTTATCAGTTTCCATAATCCACTGTCTCTCAGCAGCTATTTTTTTTTAAAAAACATTAGCATTTAAAAATTTAAAGCTCGGTCGGTGGTGGCGCATGACTTTAGTCCCAGCACTTGGGAGGTAGAGGCAGGCATATCTCTGTGAGTTTGAGGCCAGCCTGGTCTACAGAGCGAGATCCAGGACAGGCACCAAAACTACACAGAGAAACCCTGTCTCAAAAAAATCAAAAAACAAAACAGTAACAACAAAAATTTAAAGCTAACAAGACACCATATAGGATCCAGACTCTCTGTGTATTTTCCATCCTTACGTGGCTTATTTTTTTATTACTTTACTCTCTCTTTAAAGACTTTATTATTTTTAAACTATTTTTATGACTATTTACATCCTTTTTCTTTTTTTTCTTAAGCCTATGCACATTGTTAAACATACTGTAACCTGTTTAGAGGTTTTTGTCCATCTGAACTTGTTTTACTGCATATCTGTAACCTTTTCTCTCTACATGAACAAATCTTTTGTTTGTTTGTTTGTTTTTGTTTTTTGAGACAGGGTTTCTCTGTGTAACAGCCCTGGCTGTCCTGGAACTCTCTTTGTAAACCAGGTTGGCCTTGAACTCACAGAGATCTGCCTGCCTCTGCCTCCCAGGTGCTGGGATTGGAGGCATGTGCCACCACCACTGGGCTGCAGGAGCAAAACATAAATTTGCCATGTAGCTTAGCTCATGACACACTGGTGGCTCAAGCATGCAGGCAGCTTCCAGGGGAAGTGTCTCTGTACCACAGCCAGCATGAGAGACATGAGACTAGGAGGCTGTATTTGGCTCTGTTTTTGTATGTTTACAACATTTTTTATAGCTTTTTCAGGTGTTACATTGATATACATGGTCCCATGTTGGGTGCCATATTGTACCATTTTGTCAGCTCCCCCAAAATAACATGGAGACTTATCATTATAAAAGCTTGGTCAATAGCTTAGGCTTGTTACTAACTAGATCTTACAACATAAATTAGGCCATATCTTTTAATCTATGTTCTTTATGTGGCTTGGATACCTTTACTCTGTACTCCCCATGCTGGTTCCTCTCTGTCTGGCTGGAACTCTGCATTCTTCCCAGAGCTCTCTCTGTCCAGATGTCCTTGCTATACCTCCTTCCTAGCTAT
Organism: Peromyscus leucopus; assembly: GCF_004664715.2. Taxonomy (NCBI): domain Eukaryota; kingdom Metazoa; phylum Chordata; class Mammalia; order Rodentia; family Cricetidae; genus Peromyscus; species Peromyscus leucopus. The sequence continues at coordinate 34,019,992 of NC_051086.1, read as the reverse complement.
TGCCCATTTAGCTTTTTAATAAACCAATCACAGTGACATATCTTTATACAGTGAAAAGGAATATTCCACAACATTTTGCCAACTATTACCAATGGTAAAAGTCTTACTAAAGGTAACATATTTTTCAAAATTAAGTTGTAAGATTTAACTTAGGATAATATGTCTTCCTCAGGTTATAAAATTATTTCAGTAATATCATTTCCCATAAAAATAAAAAACTTTTTGATTTTGAAATATAACTTTCCCAAGATTGTTCTGAATAAAGAGTCAAGGAAAATTTGTATTTCTAGCCCCTATACCATTCTAAGTTACATTGTCTTTGGCCTTTTCAATACCAGAGATTGACTGATGTCATTAATATTCTACTTTTTGTATAGCCTAATTCCACTGCACAATCTTCCTGTATCAGTCTCTTAAGTGCTGGGATCACAGACAGGGACTATTGAACTCAACTTGCTGTAGCATTTTTAAGCTGCATCAGCTCAAAAATTTAAATGTCTATCATGAATATTTATTTAAAAACAATATGGTTGAGACGAGGACAAAACTATAAAGTAATATCATTTCCCTTTTATTGTTAGTAACAATGTTAATATATTGTTGGATAAAATACTGTTGGCTATAATGGGGGGTGTCCATCTGGCTGTGACTGAACAGTGTCAAAGCAAGCCAGATAAAGTGAAAAAAAAAAGCAAGTAAAATTCATAGTTTTATAAAAACAATACTAAAAGAGTTGTTTTAGAAAAAACATTCATAAGGTTCAGGAAAATTTTATGAATGAGTGGGCAAAGATAATAAGTAGGTATCAATAAGTTAGTGGCAGAGATATTAATTGCCTAGTTTCCAGCACCAAACTGCTGGAAGGGGCTATGCATCTTTAAGAGGTGAAGTCTTATGGCAGGCACTTAGGTCATTTGGATTGTGCTCTTGAAGTACCTTGTGGGATCTCCATCTTTCTGTTTCTCTTTCTTCTGCCTCCTAGAGAAATGTAGCTGAACAAAGAGTGCATGATCTAATGGTAATACACTGGATGTGGCGGTGTAGCAAGATTTGTTTATTGAAGCTCTTCTCTTTGACCCTATCTATGTCTTCAGAGATAATGGTGTTCCTTTTCTCTGGGTATGGCGGATTCCCCTCTTACATGGAATCTCATGCTGTGCTTAGAGAAGAGAGCAGGATGAGCTTTCTGCTTCTGTATCCTCAGATGTCAAGGCACTATATTATACAATCTGTAATGTATCTTTGACTCTACCAATAACTATTAGGGTTACATTTACATTCTACTAGATCTGCTGTCTTTACTATAGTTCTCTTTTAGTTCCAAATGTCCCTCTAAATAGTCCCTTTAAAAAAATTCCAGTCTTAAAAAAAAAAGTGCCTGGCCATGTTCTAGAGAGGAGGTAAGGAGTCAGTGAAGGAAGAAGTGAGCCAGGCCATGGTGGTAGAAAGAATCTTGCAGCCTAACTAACTAGTCGAAGTCAGTAAGCAAGGGTAGATTCATCTTGTTCCAAAAATAGATCATATCATTTTTGTTTCCAGATGGATATGTGTTTAACTTTTTCTTTTGCACATCTGGGGGTCATAAGATTAGTCATTATCAATAAATCATGACCAAACAGAGTTATCTCTTACAATCATTTTCCCTCAAGTTCAGTCATCATTGATAAACAGAGCTATCTTTTATAATCATTCTTACTCATACCAACCCCACAGCTCAATTTTTAAGAATCTAGAGGCATATGACAGCCTGTTTTCAGACTGGTAGGTCTTAGGGCTTCAAGTATGCTAGACAGAAAATATCCAAGCCAGCCTGGGCAGTTTGCCATGTCCTGTGCAGTATATAATTAACTCTTAGTGGTCACAGTGCCCAAGAAAATCCTTAGGCCAAAGCTGCTGCAGCTATTATTTAATTTTCAGCATAATGCAATGTTTATATTTTATATCCTTATGAAATTTGTATGTCTAATCCTGGCATTCTTTTGATTTTGGTCATATGATAGCACAGTGGCTCTGCATGAGCTAACAGAACCAAGTGTAGGTGAAGTTTTCCTGTCCAGAATGCCTGTGCCCGAATACCTGGCAGCTGCTTCCCAAATTACCACACAGAAGCTTACAGTAATTATAAATGCTCAGTTGATAGCTCAGGCTTGTTACTAACTAGCTCTTACAATTTAAATTAATCAGTTCTATTAATCTATATATCACCACGTGGGGCATGGCTTTACCTGTCCTCTAACATGTCTTGTTTCCTGGGAGGCTGGCTGGCTGGCATCTTTCCTGACTCTGCCCTCCTTCCCATCAATCTCAGTTTGGCTTTCCCACCTAAGTTCCTGCCCAGCTACCAGCCTATCAGTTTTTTATTAACCAATGAGAATAATATTTATTCATAGTGTAGAAAAGGATTGTTCCACAGCAACAAAGGGAGGTCCTGACACCTCATTCTTTTATCATCTTTTCATACCATTTTTTGTCTACCAATATAAGTCCCTGTGTAGGGCAGAGGTAACGTCAGCTAATCGAACTTTGTTGCTGTATATGCCATGTAATCGCCTGAGCATATAGTAGGAAGAGGCTTGTAATTTGATTTGTGCCCAACTTTCCCCCAAATCTTGTTGACCTTTTAAGTTTACTATTACTATCTTGTTTCTGATTGTGTGGTTTGAAAGTAAATGGCCCCCAAAGGGTATGGCACCATTAGGATATGATCTTGTTGGAGGAAGAGTGTCACTGGGAGGAGCGGGCTTTGAAGTCTCTTTTGCTCAACCTTCCCTCAGTGTGATGGTCTACTTCCTGTTGCCTGCAAGATGTAGGACTCTTAGCTCAAGCATCATGTCTGGCTGCATGCTGCCATGCTCCCCATCATGATGATAATAGATTGAACCTCTGAAACTGTAAGGAAGCCTCCTCAATTAAACGTTTTCATTTGTAAGAGTTGCCATGGTCATGGTGTCTCTGAACAGCAATAAATAACCCTAACTAAAAGAGAAATTGGTATCAGGGACTGGGGTATTGCTGTGATAGGCCTGACCATGCTTTTGTTTGGAGTGATATGGACTTTGGGACCATGGATTAAAAGAGCAGTTGAATGTTTTAAGTGTTGCTTAATGGGCCATACCTGGAGGAGCATGGAAGACAGTGGTGCTGAGTGTGATTTGATTAACTGTGGCATGCTCACTTGCTGTGGAACAATCTTTGTACACTGTAAATATGTACTGATTTCATTGTTAACAAAAAGATGATTGGCTAGTAGCTGGCCAGGAAGAGATTAGGCAAGACAGCCTGAGACAGAGAGAATGCTGGGAAGAGGAAGGGCAGAGTCAGGAGTTGCCAGCCAGATACAGAGGGAGCAGGAAATGAGCATGCCATGCTAATAAAATTACCACCATGTGGCAGAGCATAAATAAGGAATATGGGTTAATTTAAATGTAAGAGTTAGGTAGTAATAAGCCTGAGGCATCGGCCAAACATTCATAAGTAATATAACCCTCCATGTGGTAATCTGGAAGTGGTTGCTGGGATGGGGAAACATTGCCTACACTCACTCAAGAGATTTCAGAGAATTTTAGTATGTTGCCTAGATAACATTCTTGTGATATTTTGGTGAAGAAAGTGGCTGCCTTTTGCCCTTGTCCAAAGAGTCTGCCTGAGGCTAAAGTGAAGAATTTTGGATTAATTCCATTGGTAGAAGAAGTCTCAAGACAACCTAGTACAGACTCTGTCGTGTTGTTTTTAGTGGTAATGAAGATTTAGAATGAAAAAGGAGCAAGCTGAGCAGGGTAAATTACAAAAAGAAAATTTTGAGGAGAAAAAGAGCACCAGGAAGTGGAAGAGAGCTAAATTCTGTGTTTCAGGCAACCAATGGATTAAGAAGTGGAATAAAAGGAGTGGTGATCTCAGGGTAAGACTCAACCCAGCTACATTTCCAACTTGTGCAAAGGAACTAAAGAAAAGCTTAGAGCTGGGTGTAGCGGGACACACTTTTAATCCTAGCACTGGGAAAACAGTCTGGCAGATCTCTGAGTTTGAGGCCAGCCCAGTCTACAGAGCAAGTTTCAGGACAGCCAAGCTTAGGCAATGAAGGACAGAAAGCTGGTAAAGATATAATTGAATGGGGGGGAGGGGAGAGGATGTTCCAGCCCCAGCAAGCAGCAGAAATTGGCAGCTTCAGCCACGTGGTTCTGGCTTTAGAGTTAAGGACAGAAGGAAGAAGTTGTGGAATAAAGCCACTGAGGCCAGGCATGTGTCAGGGGTGTCCCTGAATGGAGGCCTAGTAGAGAGGTCATTGCATGAAGTTGTGAAGTGGAAGCCTGGATTGCCTTGGAGACCCCAAGATGTTAGAGATGACAGAGTCGTGGGATACCTGCTGAGAAGAGCTGCTATATGGAGTGGAACTAGACCAAGAGAAAGAAGTGTGTTGGAGTCAATAAAGCTGAATGGAGTTGGAGAGGTTGAGAGCATTTTGACATCAGACATGGAGCTGCAGAGTTTGGAGTTTGCCCAGCTGGTTTTCAGTATTACTTTTATCCAGTATTCCTTTGCTTTGCTCCCTTCCCTGCAGTTTGGAATGGTAATGTATTTCCTGCACCATTATATGTTGGAAGTATGCAGTCTGCTTTTTCATTTTGATTTTTACAGGGGGATTCCAATTAAGAGATTGCCATGCATCTCAGAAGAGACTTTGGACTTTGAAACAAGTTTAAGACTGTTATAGACTATGGGGACTTTTGAAATTGGACTGAGTGCACTTTTTGCATTATGCTCTAAGCCTTTGGGGGCCAGGGAGTGGAATGTGGTGGTATGAGTGAAAAAATGGCCCCTAAACGGAGCGGCACTATTAGGAGGTGTGGCCTTGTTGGAGGAAGTGTGTCACTGTGGGGGTGGGCTTAGAGGTCTCTCTTGCTCAAGCTTTCCTCAGTGTGACTGTCAGTTGACTTCCTGCTGTCTTCCTGTCAAGATGTAGCCAGCACCATGCCTGCCTGCATGCTGCCAATTCCCTGTCATGATAATAATTGACTGAACCTTGAAAATATAAGTGAACCACCCCAATTAAATGTTTTCTTTATAAGAGTTACCACAGTTATGGTATCCCTTTACAGCAATAAAAACCCTAACTAAGACACTGAGAAAGTGCAGGGACAGATGTTTTAAGAATATCTCAGCGCCTCATAAAGAGATCTTATGTGTGTTACAACCTCCAAGGTGTAAGAAAGACCTTCAAGTAGATAAGGATATCTTCCCAAAATCAGGAGGGGTACTGTGCTCAGAACTTTCCTGGGGAAGCTTAGAAGCATTACTCCTGGAAGAAGGCATAAATGATTCATAAGACATTTTCCATAAATCCATATCCCTAAGTTGTACAAATATTAAAAGTCCCTCAAGTGTGGAGATAAAAAAAAACAAAAGTGTTCCAGCAGCCATCATGCCGCTCAGCTTTGCTGAATCTTGGTCAAGCAGCTGAGCTGGCTTTATGCCTTTTACAGTTCCCATCAGATATGGCTGCACCAGTGTCTTACTTACCTCATCAAAGAATATCACCTATAGACCAACTCTGGTAAACGTGTGGCTACTTTGAAACCAGCAAAAGATCATATCTATAAACTGTTTTCCCCCAATTTTGGGGTAGACCTATGTGTATGTGTCTATCAAACTTGTTAGTGTTGTTCTTGAAAGATTCTACATTTGCAGTCATGTCACACGCTTCTCCAAGTTCCAGAGCGGCGGATGCAACCGAAATTACCTGAGCATCCTCGAGTTTCATCCACGACGTGGTTGGTTTTCCACAGAGACAATCCTGCAACCCTAGGAAGAGCATCCCACAACACCGTGCCCTAGCTCCGGTTCACGGTGCTCCACGAATTCTCTAGAACGTTACATTATTAGCTTACCTCTCATGCTCCCTCATGCAAGGGGGTGACCAGGGTCCTCTTACTTTAGGGAAGGTAAAGGTTTTAGAACCCATTTCTTTAAGGCAACAGGTTTAAGGTGGCCAACCTTGCACGTGCACCCGAGGATCCAACCCCTAGCCAGCCCCCCTCCTGCTGCGCCTGCGCAAAGGGTCACCTTGTCGAGGGCTCGTGGCCTTGTGGGAAATGTAGTCCAGCGCGCCCGGCGCGGCTGCGTGTGCCGCCAGCCTGTGGTTTCTTCTGTGACTGGGGTGAGTGCGGCGCCTCGGGCGGGTGGTCCGTGAGCGGGGAAGGCGGAGGCGTTCCCACTGGGAGCCCGGGGCTGCGACCTGAGGGCGGGGCCGTGCGGTGCGCGGTCCTCCGAGGACACCGCGGAGTCGCAGGTGCGCTGCTCACGCCAGGCCTCAGGCACCACTGACCGAGACCCCGGCTCGGCCCCTCCGGTACCCCGGAGTCAGTCGCACAGGGTTGCTCGTGAGCTCTTCCTAGCCGGGCAGCCCTGGCCGGGTAGGCGCCGCCAACGCGTGGGGAACCCGCTGTCGGAAGCCTGGGAGGACGCGGGGTCGCAGTCGGGGGCTCCGGCCTTTGTGCGCACCGCGGCTCGGGATCCGCCCTCTGCCTGCGGGAGCAAAGGAAGCACGCAGAGTGTGGGTCCCGGCTAAGAGAGAACGCACCCTCCGAATTTCTCCTCTTTAAATTCACTGTTGGTCAACTAGAAAATACATGAGCAAGGTCATTCGAAACCTGTCAAAAGTCCGTGTATCGTGTAGATAGGTGTATATGTATAAATAGAAACATTTTACTTCTAAAAAGGAATGTTAAGTGACTTTCCTCCATTCACATTTACAAATGGAGTTAGCAAAATGCATTTTGTAAGATTTTAATAGTGTAAATGGTACAGGCCATCTGTTTATGTCTTTCTTTGGATTGCCTCTTTCCACAAATCTTCAAGTGAAATTTCCAGGTCATTGTTACAGTAAGACCTTTAGACACCTCCTGCGTTATTCTTTACAGAAAGTAGCAATTTATGAATATGGTTGCAGTGTAAAAGTGCCTAATGGCCCCCCACACCAACTTGAAGTCTTAGTATTTTCTTAAGCCTTGGTGCAGGCCAGGTGTGGTGGTGTAAGCCTTTAATCCCACAGAGGCAGGGAGATGACTTTGAGGCCACCCTGCCCTACATAGAGAGTTCTGAGCTAGCCGCGGCTACATAGTCAGGCCGTGTCTGAAAAGATATCCCAGAGCTAACTCCATCTCATTTTATTCATAACTTTTACATCTGTTCTACAAACAGGTTCCGTGAATATACAGAAAAGTTATGCATTCCTGTAGTCATATAAACCTCCCCTCTGTGTTTTCTTTTTCCATTTTCACATGTGTCCAAATACATGTGGAGACCTGAAGTCAATGCTGGGAGTCATCCTTGGTCTTCCTCCAAGCCCACAGGCATTCCATGTTCTTGCTTGCCTCCTTGTCTCTCATGCTTGCACAGTAAATGCTGTATCCACTGAGCCGTCCCCAGGGCCGCCTCCCTCCTCCTCCACCCGCTTTGTGTTTACAATAATTAGAGAGACCTTCTGTTTCATCACATCACAAAGATGTTCATTTTCAGTTTCTCACAGAATTCTCATTCCATTTCTGCTTCTTTATTCTTTTCCAAATGGCAACCCTTGTTATATGTTACAATTAGTCTTTTCATCATTGATCAGAGATTTCAATTTTCTCATATCCTCAGTCCACCTCACCCACCCCATGCCTTTACTGTGGTAGGGATAAAACTCAGGGCCTCCACTGAACTATAACTCAGCCCCTGAATTTCTGTGTGTGTGTGTGTGTGTGTGTGTGTGTGTGTGTGTGTGTGTGTGTTCTGAACTACTTGTACTGCTAGGATTTGTTCCCTATTGGTCTGTAACATCCATGAAAGTGGAGACCGGAGACCTTGCCTGTTGTATTTATGGCTGTACTCACTATTACTTGGCATGCTGCTCTTCTCACAGTAGGTGTTGACAAGATATTTAATATATCAGAGGTTCTTTGGTAATACTATTGAGCTGACTGGTTTTCTGTCACCTTGACACAGGTTGGAGTTATCCAAAAAGAGAGCCTCAGTTGAGAAAATGCCTCCATAAGGTCTGGCTTTAGGGCATTTCTTAATTAGTAGTTGATATGGGAGGGTCCAGCCCATTGTGAGTAATGCCATCCTTGGACTGATTGTCCTGGGGTCTATAAAAAAGCAGACTGAGCAAGCCATAATGAGTAAGCCAATAAGCATCACCTCCTGCCTCCAGGTTCCTGCCCTGTTTGAGTTTCTGTCTTAACTTTCTTCAGTAATGAACAGTGATATGGAAGTGTAAGCCAAATAAACCCTTTTCTCCCCAGGCTTTGGTCATGGTGTTTGTCACAGCAAAAGTGACCCTACCTAAGACAGCTGTGTTCTAGTTAATGTCATTTAAAACAAGTGGGCAAGTTCTCTTTCAAGACTACAACCTTAAATTGAAATAATGTCTATATTTGTGTGTTACAGTGTTATAATTTGATTATACAGTGTATGGTCAAATGAGAGTGATTAGCATAATCTATAAGCTCACAAATTTGTTATTTCTTTGTGTCGGGAGTGTTGAAGATGCTCTCTTTAGCAGAGTGTAATCCCAGCACCTGGGAGCCATCTTCCATTACACACCAAGTTCATGGACAGCCGGGCTGTGTGAGACCCTGTCCCCAGAATGAAAGACAAGGGGCTGAAGAGATGGCTGGGTGGGAGAAAGTGCCTTCAGTGAAAGCGTGAGGACCTGAATTCAGAGGAGTGTGTAACCCCAGTTCTGAGGAGGTGAGGCACAGAGGCAGGAGGATTGCTGGAGTTTGCTGTCCACCAGCCAGACTCTAGGTTGAGAGGCTCTAACTCAAAGGAATAGGCAGAGAGTAATAAAGCAGGACACCAAAAGCCCTCCTCTGGCACCTACCTATGTACACACCCACACATGTGTGAATACACCACACACACACACACACACGTACACATGTGAATACACCATATACACACACGTGTTGATATACCACACACACATGTACAAACAACCAAAAAACGGAAACTTCCTTGCTAATTTAAAAATAAGCTAATATGAGTTAAGTATAGCTAACCTTTTGTGCTGTAGAAGGCTAAAAGATACTTCTCTTGCTTAACTTTATTCTTGTGCCTGATGACTGACCCCCTCTATGCCTGACTCTGCTTCACAGTGTCTGGTAGCCACTTGGGTACTCCTGCTCCATTAAGATCCACTTCCTCAGCTCCCACATTTAAGTGAGAATGTCTGCTGTTTGTCTTCACTAGGCTCCTTTCAATTTTTCCTAAGGCTGGGGAGGTGGTTTAGCAGTTAAGAGCCCTAGCTGCTCTTGTAGAGGATCAGGTTTGGTTCCCAGCACCTACGTGGTGGCTTAAAACCAACTGGAACTCCAGTTCCAGGGGATCCAATACCCTCTTCCACCTCCTCCCACACCAGACACGAATGTGGTACACAGAACACTCATAGATAGAAAATAAATACATCTAAAAAAAATGTTATACAACATGATTAATGCTTTTTCTATAATTAACTTGAAATATTGTGATTGAGGTATATAAACTGTTTAGAAATGTGTTAAATGTATAGATTCAGGTCAAGGAAGTGATAGCTTAGCATCCTGAGCCATCCTACCCATGAGTACAGCATGCCTCACCATTCATTTCTGTTTATATAACTAAGTAAGCTTAACAAAGCAAAGTTTATAGGTAAACTATTTAATTGTATTTATGTTGACACCTCACACTTCTTATTTATTTGTAGGTGTTTTATTTTTCTTTGTGGCAGGAGTCTCTCTCATGGCTTCCTTTCCCTCCCTCAGCCCTACCTCTAGAGACTGCACATTCTCTAGGAAGGCCCCACAGGAAGGAGGAAGGCGATGGGTGCTGGGCCTCTGCCATTGGGAGCTTAGGTGAGACCTCTCTGTCAGACGTCCTTTACTCCCATCGTGTGAGTGGACTTCATTACAGAGGACAGACGTATTAGAGTATTGGAGCATTGGGTCCCTTCAGTGTCCTTCACCTCTGTTCTAAGCTGACACTGGAGTTGTTGATGTACTCAAAGGCTAGAGAAGGCACCAGAGTCACAGGGGAGATGGATTGGTGTTTGTAGGCCTTCTGGACTACCAGGAGTCAGAAAAGCCTAGGAAAGGGAAAGGCAAGGGTGTGATGAGGAGGGAGTGTCCACTCATCTCAGGGTCTGGGGAAGGACGCCGCAGAGGATTTACTATAATGGAGGTCCACGTTTCAGTCTGGAGTCTTACCAGTCATGCGTCACATCATTCCCCTGTGGTGCAGATAGAAATCACAGCCATTACCTGAGTGTCTGCCATACACATGGCGTGGTTAAGTCTCATGGCACTGACTTCTGTTTAGCTATGGTGAAGACTACATTGTGGATGGTGTCAGTGTCCGGAATGCAGGTGAGAGGGTGAGAACATGTAGGAAGGGCCAGCAGCAACTTCCCACCAGGCCCCAGTCCTTAAAGTCCCCACCACTCTGTGTGTGTGTGTGTGTGTGTGTGTGTGTGTGTGTGTGTGTGTGTGTGTGTATGTGTATGCCCATGCTTACATTTGCAAAGGCCAGAAGAGGACACAGGTGTCTTCCTCTATCACTTCATGATATTTTTATGTTTAGAAAAGGTCTCTTGCTCAAGCAGAAGCTTATCATTGAAGCTGTGTTAGCTGGCCAGAAAACTACCAGGGTCTGCCATCTGTCCCTGCCAGTGTTAGGGTTACAGGCGTCCGTGAGTCCCTGGGGTCTGAACTCAGGTCTGCTGGTTTGCATCGCTCACTCTTAGTCACTGTTACAGCTCCCCAGCCCTCCCCAGCCTCTTAAACATTGCCACTGGGGGACCAGGCTTCTAACACTTGAACCTTTGGGGTCAAACCATCTCAGAAGCCAAACCATAGCGCACTCCTCTGTACCTCCTTTTCCTGAGACGGTCAGTGTTGATTGCCACCTTGACAGAATCTGCAATCACCTGGGAGAAGGGTTTGGGGCATGCCTATACTATGTTGCTTCCAGTGCTGCTTGGTCTTTTTCCAAGGCCTTATTGGCAAAATCCCCTGTTAAGGAGGAATTTGTGGTTTCAGGAGTCAGTGACATTCGAGGATGTATCTGTGGACTGCACTTGGGAGGAGTGGATGCAGCTTGATTCTGTGCAGAGGAAGCTGTAAGGCAGAGTGATGCTGGAGAGCTACAGGAACATGGTCTGCCTGGGTGAGAACCCCCTTTGCAACTCAAGACCTGATTCTTGCCCTTCCCCCTTCAGCCATTTGCCGTATGAAATTCATGGGTTTGACTTGAAACCCCAGGTCTCATGGGGCATTGTTAGGATCGTCCCTTAGTGTCCCGTCTTTCTAGGTTAAAAAAAAAAAAGAATGGAAAACATGGAAATGGAGGAAATCAGAACTGGGCTGGGATTGGTGTTGACTAAGTTCAGGACCCAAACTCGATTTGTTTCCTCTTAAGCAGGACATCAACTTTCCAAATCAAATGTGATCTCTGATCTGGAACAAGGACTGAGCCTGAGGAAAAGAGAACTCCCAGCTTGCATCTTTCTGGGTAAGTGTCAGGATGCAAGGACTCGTAATGTAACATGAGTGTCTTACTAAGAGGACGTGTGAAAGGGATCTTGTGTGCTTTATGAGGACAGCGCCACCGTGCTGTTTATAAGAACAATGCCACTGTGCTCTTTATGAGGACAGCGCCACTGAGCTCTTTATGAGGACAGCGCCACCATGCTGTTGAGACTGGTCCTCCACTGTTAACCTTGTGTCCTGGCTTGGAGGAGGGGTGGATGCAGTGTGAGGCTCGAGTCACTATACCTGAGCATTTGTGCATTGCCTGGAGCCTCTGAGCATTTGGAAACATTAGCAATGACTTTTGTCTCTTTCTTCATCTGTGTTCAGTTAAACCTGTCACCAACTGAGACACCTCCTTTTATTGTCTTTGTTCCCAAGCCTAACCTGTACTCTTAGCTTCCTTCCCCTTGTTTATGTAACCATTTGGGAGCTTTCTTTTTTCCTGCCTTGACAGGTATTTTGAACAGTCTGCATATTTTGAAAAGTGAGAAATGACTGTAGTTTTGTTTGCATCTCTAGCAGCTTTACATCCTCTTCCACTTACCGCTGTAAAATGCGCCCTCTGTGCCCACCAGCCCTTCATCCCTGCCATGCATCTCTTAATGCTCAGTGCCTTGGTCGGCCCCCATCACAGCTGGAAGTTCCCTTGGAGATGGTATCACTGACTGCTCTCTGCAGAAAATGCCTTTTACATCTTGCTTCCCCATATGTCCAGCCCCGTTGTTTTATATTGTGTTTTTTTAAAAATTTTTTAAGATTGAGCCAGGGACCTAGGGATGGTGACATGCTTGTTGTGTAAGCGTGAGAACCTGAGTTCAACCCCAGTGCCCACGTGGAAGCCAGGCCTATAGATTACAGGCTGCACACACCTGTAATCCAGCACTAAGGGGGCAGAGCAGGAAGACCCCTGGGCCCACTGGCAAGCACTCTAGCCAAATGGGTGAGTTCCAGGTTCAGTGAGAGACCCCCCCTCAGAAAATAAGGTGGAGAGTAATAGACACCTGACATCATTCCTGTCTCAAAACAAAAGAATGCATTATTACATGAATGGTGATGTCAGTGTTGGTATGGTGTGATCTATTGGACAATGTCCTCAAGAGTAGATGCTGGGGTGCTCAGGGGTGCATGTTACACAAGTGAGCTAAGAAGCAAAGCCAGTATGTATATATAACACAGAGAAACAGTAAATGTGACCGAGTATCTGCAGCCAGAGAATCTGGGTGAGTGAGGGTCAGGTGTGTTCACTGTTAGCTCATTTCTGTGGATTCAGACTTTTAAAATTAAAGGAGGCTAAGGAGAGACTGGCTTTGTCTGAGTCCTGTGGATGTCCTAGGCTCTCCCTGGGTACCCCCTGCAGACTTCCTGTTATCTGTGCAGTTTGTCAAGGAAATAGGAAACCAGGTACCCTGAGTCGAGGCACACAAGTTACCCTGCACTCGTTTTCTGAAGAAAAAGGAGTTTTTTTTATAACTTTTATAGGCATAGATAAAAGGAAGTTATTAACAAACACATTCAGTGAATACCTGGGTAGGGCCCATATATAAGTGAGTTAAGGCAAAGTAGGAAAGTTCTGTCTACTGGGCTGTGTTGGTATTGCACTGTGTTCCTAGGGAGGTTGTTGATCAAGGCAGAAGTCAATTCTCAAATGCATCCCCCAAAATTAACTAACAGTAGTGAGGATGTGAGGTCACACACAGAAGTCAGGACTAATGACTTGTCTTCTAAAGATTTTCTTCCAGACCTCCAATAAGCCTGCCTCTCTCTATATCTCCATGCAGAAGTAGTCCATCTAGTATTTGCATGAAGAAGAAATTGACAAAAATTTCCTTGTGGATGTTTAATTTTACAGCATGAATAAAATGTTCTGGTCACCACTGCTGGCTTTCAGTGAGCTTCCTAGAGAACAGGATTCTAAAGGGGACTTGCTGGATCGAAGGGTTTGCATTTGGAGGGCTTGCTACTTCTTGTACAGCTTCCAGTCCTGTTTTAGGATTGTAATTTGTGATGCTCATTTATCTGTATACCGTGATCCCTTTAGGGAGCTTAATCGCTTTCATTACAGTGTTCTATGGTGTGGATTACTATTGCCATTTGTGTTTATTGTTTTGTGAGTAGTTTATTCATTCCACAAATGCTCAGTGAGTACTAGGCCCTCTTTCTGGCCCTGGGAGGATAGCAAAAAAGCAGCATGGGCAGAATTTCCTTGGAGAACTCATGGTCTGGTTAGGGAGAGGATACTTTAATAGAGAGAGGTGGGGAGAAGGGAAAGAGCAGAAGAGGAGCAGAGGGCAGCGTAGTCCGTGAGTGGGTGAAAGAGAAAGCAGCCCAGGGGAGAGCTTAGTTCTGGTCTGCAGGGTCGTGACTTTGAACAGAGCGCAAATAAAGCCACGGGTCTAGGGTAGTATTCTGAGCATAGGGACAGCAAGTGCCAAGGCCCTGATGTGGGAGATCGCCCTTCTGAGGAGGAGAGTGCCTCGGGAACAGAATCCTTGAACCATAGTTACTTCACTCCTGAGGAAAAAACTAACTTCTAGATTATTTATTATCTGTGAATTGCTTATTCATTCTCTCTCTCTCTCTCTCTCTCTCTCTCTGTATAGTATATTCACTTTTCACTTGTGTGTGGTGTATGCATGGGGGTATGTGGTGGTTGGGTATGTGGGTTTGTGTGTGTTTTATACGCATGTGTCCTGGTGTGCTCACTTGAGGCCAGAGGACATCAGGTATCCTGCTCTATCACTCGGCCTTCTTCCTTCTAGATAGGGTCTCTCTGAACCCAGAGGTAGGCTAGCAGCCAGCAAGCCACAGCAGTCCTCTGTGCCAGCAATCCCACAACTCTGGGATTTCAAGCACAAATGCCTGTTCTCAGCTTGCTTTCTGTGTGGGTGCTGGGGTTGGAACAGTCCTCACGCTTGCCGAGCAAGCACTCATCCCCACTGAGCTGGGGAGCCAGCTCCTGCTCCTTTCTGTTAGCGATGCAGTAACTTCTCTTGCTCTGTCATATTTTCACTTTGGGGTAGTTTTGGAGTTTGTTGGTATACACATGTAGTTACGTATTTCTACACTCAGTAGATTGAGTGCATTTGTTCAAGGTTCTGTTTTGGTCACTCCACTGTCGTGTAGTAAGGTTTCTTGAGACATTGGATGGAAATGTTTGTTTGTGGTGCTAGAGATCAACCCGAGCCTCTCACATGCTAAGCAAGGGCTTTATCACTAAGCTGCATCCCCAGCCCCATGCTTTTGATAACGATTTCCTACCCTACTCTTTTATCTTCTTTCAGACTTTTCCATCAGGAAGGATCCAAAAGCTTCTTCTCCTATTTATGATTGGAGTGCACACTCTATTTACTTTTCTTCCTGGGCATCTGTCTGCCTGCTGGCTTGTAGGCTCACTGAACTGTCATTCCTGAGCTTACATTTCATTTTATGCCTACCCAGCAAGTGCTTGATAATATTTGTTAAATAGTAGATAATAATATTTGTTAAGTAGTAGATAATACATTGGTAATGTGTTAAGTAGAACTTTAAAAGTCAGATTCAAACATAGGTGTGAGAATTGTAACCATATCTGTGGAATTCTTACTAGTGGAAATTGGAGAATTGTCGGGATAGAACCAAAGGCCAAAGATGCTCCCACACAGTTTACAGATGCATGCCCAGGGATGAGGAGGGAGCTGGCTCAGGGAAAAAAGAAAAGCAGAAAGAATGTAGCAGTGTTGATAAGAAAGGATAAACACCTGTGGTTTCATCCATTCTTACTTTATAAACTGAGTGATTGAGAAGCCCCCTAACCCAGGGAAGAGCCTGCTCAGTGCCAAGGGGTGTGCTGTGCTGTGTGTGGAAGAGGGCAGAAGCAAGTCCAGCCTGACATTTCATCAAAGTTGGATGGAAGGGAAGAAGAGGAGAAGAGCACCTCCGCCATGTTCTTCACTGCAGTGAATCTGTTTTATCCTCTAGAGGAGAAACTGCAGAACGGGGTGAAGCCCAGGGAACGCAATGATGTGCAGTGTAGAGCACGCTCTTTCCAGATTTCCCTGTGTGTCACTGTCAGGCTAGCAGCTAAGTGGTGTCATGTTAGCAGGTAAATGTCTGCCTGTGCAGAGGTGTGCTTTGGTTTTCTGTACATGTAAGTCACACGGGTCTTTCCTCACCTTTGCAGGCCTGGCGCATTGTCTTTTGGCATCCTGTGTTCCTGGGAGGATCTCCTAGGCCAGTTGTTAAAAATTTATAGGTAATCTTTTTTCTTTTTCTTAAGAATTAAGTCCTGAGAATTTGCATTTAAGTTAGACATCTAAATTTAATAAAGAATATATTGAACCTTATTAAGTTTTATATAGTATTAAAATAATTTGAGTTTAAAACTGTTAGCATTTTTCAGAATAGAAAATGCTTTATTCTTTTTCTCAGTTGATTTTTGGAATATATATAAACAGAAGGATTTATAAAGCAAATATACTATTTAACACAACACATATTCTGTTAAACCTTTAATAAACTAATGCTTAACTATTTTTTCTTATATAAATAATACACGTACCATCTAACAGATGAGGAGATTGGAACACAGAAAAGTTAAGAAACCTGCACAAAGCTAATAATGGTTGAAATCAAATTTGAGCCAGATAAATAATCTGGCTCCAGAGTTATAACCTAACCACTATGCTATCCTGATTTTCTATGTAGTTAGTGGTGATGAAAATTAGTAAGGAATAAAGAGAGCACACCCAGGGTCCAGAACCTATTCAAGAACCAGCATCCCACTCACTTTCTTACCTCTACCCAGGACTGACCACTCTTCTGATTTGTGATGATTTCTGTATTTTTTTTTTTTTTTTTTTTTTTTTTTTTTTTGGTTTTTCAAGACAGGGTTTCTCTGTGTAGCTTTGCGCCTTTCCTGGAGCTCACTTGGTAGCCCAGGCTGGCCTCGAACTCACAGAGATCCGCCTGGCTCTGCCTCCCGAGTGCTGGGATTAAAGGTGTGCGCCACCAACGCCCGGCTGATGATTTCTGTATTAGTCACAGTTCTCTAGAGGAACTAGATTTATTAGAGTGGTCTATGGTCTGTGGTCCAATGAGTCCAACAATGACTGTCCCTTGAAGGAAAGACCAAGAATCGAGTAGTTATTAAATCCGTGAATCTGGTTCTCTCTGACTGCCCTTCAATCTTTATTGGAATCCCAAAGAAATCGGTCCTAACACCAGCGAAGACTGCCCCAGCAGGAGGGTGGATGAACTGTTAGTGAGAGTGAGGGCGAGCAGGCAAGAGCAAAACCTTCCTTCTCCCACGTCTTTTTATGTGGGCTGCCACCAAGTGTGGCCCAGATTTAGGGTGAGTCTTCCCACCTCAAAGCGTCCAATCAAGTAAATCCCCTGTAGGCATGCCCAGCTGTTTGTGTTTTAGTTATTAACAGATGTAGTCAACTTGACAACCATCACAAGTCCATCCTTTGTAGCTTGACATACAATCACATCTTATGTCATGACCAGTTTCCAAATGAAAACAATAACCAGGTCATAATTCCACCTAACATGATATAACCATCCCATGTACAACTGTAAATATATGATAGGTGGCAGGAACCTGAGGAATGGTTAGTCTTTTAACTTAAATACAGTAATCACTAATATTATCTCAGTTGATATTACATTACATGATAGAGAAATAGGAGCACAAATATCACTTAATGTGTATGTGCACAGACTCATTCCTTTGTTTGTTTTTATACTTTTACATCCTGACACCAACTCATTCTTAACATAATAGGACAGAAACACTCATGTCAATTGCAGTGTATTTTTCTGTCACATGACCTTAGCTGGTATTTATAACTACCTTCCTCTATACCCATTCTGTATTTCTTCTGTCCCAGCAAGCACCTCAGCAGGTCTTGGTCTTTTCCTGGAGCAGTGACCCACACTTGCATTCCCACAGGTCTGTGCCCTGGGTCATCCTGCCTGGATTACACTGTTGTTTCCCATTGACTTTAACCGCAGACCATGGGAGCACCAAGAGAACCATAAGGGATCTCCTACACTCCAGACATAACCTTACTTACCTCCATTGTGGAGAAACAATACAATTCTCCCTGGTAATCTGGATCAGTCACCCTCCTAACACTGTTACTCCTTTCTTAGCCTGTTGGCGTAAGTGGCTCAGAAACGCAAAGTGGCCAGGGAGAAATCTGAGCTTCCAGCTCAATGGAATGTTTGTTGTATCTCCTGGCAGGAATGCTGCTCCGTCTGGAGCCAAAACTTCTAGGCCAGCAGAACTTAAGGCCATGGGAACAGGAAGCAAACATTTTCCAAATGGGTCACTAGGGTTGATAGAGAGTGGAATTATTCCCATTTCCATCCCCTTGATTCCTGGACCTGTGGATTCTGGCTGTGGGTGAAACTATACTGTATATTGGATGCTGATTCAAAGCATATACCATCTTCTGGAGAACCCTGTCCCAGCCATCCAGGCTGCTGCCACCTAATTGGCAGTATAAGTGCATCTCCAAAAGGCTGTTCCATCTTTCTATCAGGCCAGCTGCTTCCGGATGATGGAGGACATGGTAAGACCAGTGGATTCCATGAGCTAGGTCCTTCTCTGTTGCACTTCTCTGTCTGTGAAGTGAGTTCCTTGGTTAGAAGCAGTGCTGTATGGAATAACATGACGGTGAAGAAAGCATTCTGTCAGTCTACAGATGATAGCTTTGGCAGAAGCATTCCGCACAGGAACGGCAAACCCATAATCAGAATAAGTTATCTATTCCAGTATCGGGTGTTCTGTGTTGCCTGGGACATTCAAAAGAATGTAATTTTAGGCTCTCTGGCAGCAGAGAGGAACAGTTTCTGTGAACTGAACCTCGAACCTCCATTCAGAAGCATATTTATTGAGTGGACACAAAGGTTGTGTTTGGGATACAACAAGTTCCTCATACCAAAGCTGAACCTTGAACCTCCATTCAGAAGCATATTGAGTGTAACAAAGGTTGTGTTTGGGGTACAAGTTCCTCACACCAAAGCCCCTTGGATCTGTTCTCTGTGTTCTCTGAAGGAAATCATCACAGCCCGCAGCTTTAGTAATACTTGCAGTACCAATAATTCAAGATGCTCCAAGTATGCCTGGATAGTCTTATGACCAAAGTCAGCAACGGATGGAAAACTTCCTCAGAAAAAGGACTCTATAAATCATAGAAAACAGTCACTGTTCTCTACTATGATTTCTTCAAGATCTAGGTACCTTCAACAAACACTGATACATTTAACTGTTACCCTAGATACAGTGAGAAGCAACTGTTACATTCTAATGTTTACCCTAGATACAGTGAGAAGCAACTGTTACATTCTAATGTTTACCCTAGATACAGTGACTCTACTAGATTCCCACTACAAGTAAGGACAAAGTGTCCTTTCCATGAAGAATGTGGCCTTATGTGGTGAAGTCGACAATCAAGATTAGCTATCACCATTCCCTTTCCTGGCTTTTCTTTACATTGTTGCCATCTATCTGTGCTAACGATTCTCCCCTGCACTTTTTGTTGGATTCTGAGCAGCAATTCCAATATTCTTAAAGAATGTAAATTAGATAACTGGATGTGGCCAGAGTGATCTGGGACAAGAGATAGCTGCTGGCTCACATGTTGCTTGCTGATACCACTAGGTAGACATTCTCTCCAGAGTTACTTAGGGACATGTATTTTGGTGGTAATTCCAGCTTGACTTACACTTTCTCTTTTTGTTAAAGCAGGTCAGCTTGGAAGGGAGAAGCTCTGTTACATTTCTTGCTTCAAAGCCTTTGGTTTACTGTATCCCGTGTTGATCTCTGCTCTGTTGACTTTGATCAGCAGTCCTAAAGCTGATTCCAGATTGCAGTTTCCCGTCCTCTGTCCTCACTGCCTCCAGGCTAGTTTGTGTGGGATAAGCAGTAGTCTTAAGAACCTGAGAGGCTCCTGGTCCTTCCTTCTGTGCAGTGCCCTCAGGCAGCTCAACAGATTCTCTTCATCTTGTTCTAGTCCACAAGTTCTCAACTTCACAGAAAGACAACTTAGGAAAGAGCAGGGTGTTTGGGTCTGTTACATCTGTGAGTAGAACACTGCTTAAAGGTTAAGGAGAAAGCCTTTAAGACAGCATCTTCCTCCTTTAGGAGCGGTGAGCTTCAAATGGGTTCTGTTCTGTATGGTGTAGATGGCGGTGTTCCTCAGGGATGGTTTGCATATAGTTAGGATCTTACACCTTGTCAGATTATTTTATTCTCTTTTATATCTGTGAAAGCTCAAATCCAAAGAAACAAGTACATCATTAAGGTGTTGTTAAAATCCACCGTTTGAACTCACATGTGTGACTCACGGGCCAACAGTCTTTTCGCACTGTGATATTTCCTTAATTTGGTGTAGAGTTCTAAGTAACTTTATGAGAGGAAAGAAACTACCAGTAGGAATGTTGGGTTTGTTGGATAGGTATGTTGGTTTCTTTTCTGGTTGCTCTAACAAAGCATCGTAGGGGAGAAAGAAGTTATTTCAGCTTACAGTTCTAGGTTACAGTCCATCATGGCAGAGAAGACATTTTGGTAGGAGACTGAAGCAGCTAGTCACAAAACATGCATGGTGAAGAAGCAGAGGGTAATGAATGCATGCATGCTAGTACTCAGCTTGCTACCACCATCTTATAAAGGATTCCTGTCCAGGGAATGATGCCTTCCAGTCAGTATGGGTCTTCCCACAAAAATTAATATAATCAGAATAATCCTCCATGGGCATGTCCTTGGGCCAACACAACATAACAATCCTTCATTGAGGCTTTCTTCCAAGATGAATCTAGAGCCTGTCGAATTAACAACATCAACCCTTACAATTCCACCCCTTGCCAATTTGATACCAAAACAAATCAATTTAAAGCCACAGCCTTCTACCCCTTGTATCCATAGGCTCGTTACCATGTTATAAAATGTGTTCAATCCAACTTTAAAAGTTCCCATTTAACAATTCCATTACCTTAAAAGTTCAGTCTCTTCATTGTGAGCACTAACTTTTTTAAAAGTTATATACTTCCAACATATTGGCACAGAGTAAGTAGGGCATAAAATAATCACACCAAAGCAAACCAAAATCTTACAGCTCCATATCTGAGGCTTTCAATGTTCGGGGCTCCATGTGGCTTAGGTATCTACCCTTCAGCTTTGCCACACACTCTCCTAGGCCAGCTCTACTTCATTCCTTCAGCTTGCACTGGCAGATATCCCACAGTCCTGGCATCTCCAATATCCTGTGGTCTCTATTGTGACTGAGACTTCACTTTCACAGTTTCACACAACAGTCTATTGAGGCCTCTGTGCAGAGACTGACCTTGCCATATACTTCCTGGCCTCAGCTAAAATCCATAGCCCCTCACGCCCATCTTGCATCTTTCATGCCTTCAAAACTAGTATATGGATTATGCTGCCAAGCTCTGCCCCTGCTCAAGAAGAGCATGACCCCTTGGACCAGAGCTGTCCCAGCTTCTGTGTGCTAGTCCTGGAGAAGCATGTGCTAGGAAGTTGTTATTGAGGAACAGGAGCCACTTCAAACTAGAATTTGTTCTTTTAAATGAACTTGAGTCTTCACATGAAGGAGCCTCTTTGGGGTTCTTTTTGCTTCTCATATAATCCCAGTGCAGTGCAGGAGGTGCCTCAACAATGGTGCTGATCTCTTTAACAAGTACAGCTGCATTCTCAGACACAACTCAATACCCTCCTGTGCTCAGTTTCTCCTGCCAAACCAATCAGTCCATTGTCTTCAAATACAGCTTTATCATGTTCTCAGGACATGGGCAGAATGAATCCAGATACGTTAACAAAATATAACACAAATGGCCCCTAGCCCAGTCCATGATAGAGCCAAGTTTATCTTGGTCTTGTTAGCTCCCACCAGAATGAGTTAAGCTCTGATTCCAGCATTCAGTGACTCTTTTAGCCCAATGTACAAAACTCTTCCACATTCTAGCCACAAATGGGTCCAAAGACCTAAGAATGATATAGTCAAGTTTACACACTAAAGGCACCACTTCTGGGTACCAATTTCTGTCTTAATTTCTTTCCTGTTGCTGTGATAAAATACTCTGATAAAAGTAACTTTTTTATTTAACTCATAGTTCACATTCAAGTCCATTCATGGTAGAGAGGTCACAGTGGCAGGTGCCTGAGGGAGCTGGTCACTTTATATCTACAGCCCAAAGACAAGAACAACGAATGTATGCATGGTGGTGGTCAGTTACTATCTATCCCTATCTTATACAGGGTCCCCTGCCCAAGAGGAGGCCCAGACTAGCCTTCTCACATCAATTCATGTAAGCCAATTTATTTTTTTTTCAGGCTGTGAGACAAGACTTGAAACCAAAGAGTTAACTCCAAAGTCCAACAGTATTGAAAATTTGCCCTATGGGGTCATAATGGAAAGGGAAGATCTCTGGCATTCAGCTTTAGGGACTGTTGGGACCCCTCCTGCTGGTTAGAGGGGCAACAGGAAAGATATCTGGAGCAAGTGGCAGTGACCCAAAAGGAAACCTTTAATGAGAAGAGGGTATGTGGAGGTAATAAAACTGAAAAATGTTCCATTGAGGGTTCAATGCTTAATACACCACAAAGCATTCCTTTGCCAAAAAGACCCCGTAATTGGAATTCATGTGGAAAAGATTCCAAACAAAATTCCAAGTTAATGAAAGCTTCAAGAATGTTTGTAGGAAAGAAAATATATGAATGTGATGAGTGCAGAAAAACCTTCAGCCAGAGTTCATCCCTGCTTAAGCACCAGAGGATTCACACTGGGGAGAAGCCTTACAAATGCAATGTATGTGACAAGCACTTCATTGAACGCTCCTCCCTCACCGTTCATCAAAGGACTCATACAGGAGAAAAACCCTACAAATGTAATGAGTGTGGGAAAGCCTTCAGTCAGAGTATGAACCTTACTGTTCATCAAAGAACTCATACTGGAGAGAAACCTTATCAATGCAAAGAGTGTGGAAAAGCTTTTCGTAAGAATTCCTCCCTTATTCAACATGAAAGGATCCATACTGGAGAGAAGCCCTACAAATGTAAGGATTGTGGGAAAGCTTTTACACAAAGCATGAATCTTACAGTGCATCAGAGAACTCATACCGGAGAAAAACCCTATGAATGTAATGAATGTGGAAAAGCCTTCAGTCAAAGCATGCACCTTATTGTCCATCAGAGAAGTCATACGGGAGAAAAACCCTATGAGTGCAGTGAATGTGGAAAAGCCTTCAGTAAAAGCTCAACTCTCACTCTACATCAGAGAAACCACACTGGAGAAAAGCCCTACAAATGTAACAAATGTGGGAAATCATTTAGTCAAAGCACATACCTTATAGAACATCAGAGACTTCACTCTGGAGTGAAACCTTTTGAATGTAATCAGTGTGGAAAGGCTTTTAGTAAGAATTCTTCTCTTACTCAGCATCGGAGAATTCACACTGGTGAGAAACCTTATGAGTGTATGGTATGTGGAAAGCATTTCACTGGGAGATCATCCCTAACTGTACATCAGGTTATACACACTGGAGAGAAACCTTATGAATGCACTGAATGTGGAAAGGCCTTTAGCCAAAGCGCCTACCTTATTGAACATCAAAGAATTCATACTGGTGAAAAACCCTATGAATGTGACCAATGTGGGAAAGCTTTCATTAAGAATTCATCCCTTATAGTGCACCAGAGGATACATACAGGAGAGAAACCCTATCAGTGTAATGAATGTGGAAAAGCCTTCAGTAGGAGTACAAACCTTACAAGACATCAGAGGACTCATACATGAGAGGAGTTTGCACTGGCGCCTTCATCTTGATCAATTCATTAATAATAGCCCTTTGTCATATTAAGTAGATACTTCATAACCATAACTCATGTGGGAACCTTTCGTTGAAGTACAATATAACATACCAGATAATAAAACCATAGCAGATTAACCATATGAGAGTGAACACTTTCATTCAGATGGTAAAATTTTTTTACCATCAGATTTGAGTAGCTAATACATTAATGATGAAGATAAGCTCTATTGTGTCATACTTGGAATTCTGATTTGAGTATCACAGAGTTTTCACACTGGATGGAAAATGTGATAGTACTTAACTAGACAGCCAAAAAAAATCTGGTATGTGGTACTAACCCCCCATGAATTTAAACAAGTCACTCTCATAAGATCACAGTGTCCTGATGTGCTAAATGAGAGATTTTGGGTTAGATAAAATGTCCAAAAGATGCAGGGAATTTTTTTTATAGTCTTTTGTGGTTATATGTGCTGTGGAATGCTTTTATTTCATATTGTGATTTTCTTGAATGTTTTAGGTTAAAATCCTCTACCTCTAACTCCTATTGCCCTTCAAGTTCTCCCCTTTCCCTGAATTGCTTTATCTTCTAAAAAATGTAGGCTAGTTGCTCCTGGGTGGAAGATGTACTGTGCATATTTTAATGCCATAGCATGCTGTTTTGAATTCTCAACTGATAGTCATTAAACTGTTGTTAAATAAGCTGATTATATTTAGATGACAATGTGACAAATATAATCTTTAAATACTTAGGAATGAAATGAATATCTTTGTGTCTTACTTGACTGTCATGGAAATTTAAAGACCTGTGGATTGAGTACTAATTGTCCTGGATAGTTTTATGTCAACTTAACATAAGCTAAAGTCATCTAAGAGGAAGGAACCTCAATTAATGCCTCCATGAAATTGGGCTGTATAGGGCATTTTCCTAATTAGTGATTGGTGGGGTAGGACCCAACCATTGTGGGTGGCACCATCTCTGGGCTGATGGTCCTTGGTTCTATAAGAAAGCAGGCTGAGCAAATCAGCAAGCAGCACTCCTCCATGGCCTCTGTATCACTCCTGCCTCCAGGTTCCTGCCCTGTTTGAGTTCCTGTCCTGACTTTCTTCAGTAATGAACAGAGATATGGAAGTGTACACCAAATAAACTCTTTCCTCTCCAAGTTGCTTTGGTCATAATGTTCCATCACAGCAATAGAAATCCTAACTATGATGCTAATAGACATAGGAATTCAGCAAATTAATAAAACATTTGCAACTCAAAACACACTCAGAACCACCACAGGAATAGTTTATAGATCATGATAGTAGTTGATTTATTAAGTGCATATTGGCTGAGTCCTAAATATGAGCTAGATATTTTAGGGGATCCTTGCAGGCTTTTTGGTGGCAGAGAAACAGTCCATGAAGAGACAAGAATGAAACTCCATTCATCCCGACTTTGAAACTAATGCTGTGCCAAAACTTCCAGAGTCTGACCCCAGTTCATTTATTTAAATATTTAGCCATATTTAAGCACAGCACAGTTTTTGAAAAAAAAGATTTTCTGATAACAACTAACTCAGTCTTATGAGTACAACAAAGCTTAAGACATGTTTACATAGAAGCTCTTAACAAAGTACATACAGCTTCTTCCATACAGTTGGGTCCTGTTGACTCAAAAACAATGCTCAAGATAAGAGTCGGTGGAGAATGGCCGAGGTAAACAGTGCCTGTGGGAGTCAGGATTGTAAAGTACAAATGACATTACTCATAAGGATGAGTTTTATGGCCTAGAAACAATGCTCAAGGTTTTGGGGGCAAGGGAAGTCTGGGAAAAACAAACATATTCTGGGGAATATGGATAGAACCTGGCTCAACAGGTTGCAAAGGATTACTAGGTTGTAAACTACATTTCCCCTCAGTGTTCCAGAACGGCCAAACATCTCCTCCCTTTGGAGAGAGAAGCTGCATGTTTAACTTTTCCAGGCTTCAGTGCTTATCTGTATGCACAAGGACCTTTGCCCCTACAAGATATAATCAGAAAGTCAAAGAATGTTAACATTTTTTTTTGATTCTCCATAGGCTAAGAATGTGGCAGTGTGATGAGAGAATAATCAAAACCGTAATGAGACAAAACCAGAAAGATTGGTAATTGGTTAAATACAGCTATTTGAACAAGAAAGTAGAGTCTAGAGTGATTTGAATTTCCTGTTTGGGCAAATTGGATTTCATAATTATAAACACATGAAGTGTATCAGTTTTGTGGGATAGTGATGGTCTCAGTTCCCCTTTAACCTCCAACGTCTGGCTGTTAAAGGAGCCTTCATCTGGCTCTTGAACTTGAAGAAAGGAAGGGATCTTGACAGTTGATGTAATGTAGCCTTAGGACATAGTTGAAGTAGGTCACTTGCCTATATTTATGCTAATTTGCATGGCTCAGTCTCTTCCCACAAACCACAGGCTGGCTTGAGTACCTCCCTCAGGCTGCAGGCTGGAATAACAACATGAGTGCGACACTTGCTACTCACAGTACATACATAGGTCAACTTCAAGAGTTCTGGGGTGGAGGACTCCCGGTCCCTGTTGCCAAGTGGCTCTAGCTCAGGATGCCCAAGCCAGCTGATGCAAAGCAGCAGAAACAATGGGAAGATGGCTCAAAGAACCCAGTACATCTAGGAAATTCTGAGAGGTTGGTGATTTGAGTGTGGAGCAGTCTAAGTGACAGGAAATGAAGCTAAAGGAAGATGTTGTACCCTACTACAAAGATCCTGTTACTGGGCTCTGCAAACCAACGCTAGGAACTAGGAAGAAGTAGCCACTCCCTTGAAGAAATCAGACTGGTCCTGTATAGACATTCATTTGCATATCCATAATTCACAGTGGGAGCAGACAGGGAAACAGTTTTGGTTTCTCTCAACCCCTTTCATTCTTAAACTGAATCCTAATGAAAAAAAAGTCGATGAGGAAAACGGGTTGCCCAGGTAAATGCTGGGAACAGTAAGTAAAGCTAGTAGGGGAGTCCTATCTAGAGCAAGATGGTTCATGGATTTTATGTCAAAGGTGTCAATACATAAAAGTTTGGGGTTGTTTTAATCACTGAGACAGTCTCATCCAGACTGACCTTGAATTCAGTGTGTTGCCAAGGAAGACCTTTAACTTCTGATCCTCCTGCCTCTACTTTCTAAGTGAATTACAGGTGTACTGCAACCACACCCAGTTTACATAGCGCTGGGTATCAAATACAGGTATTCGTGCAAGCACTCGACCAACTCAGCTACATTCCAGCCCTATTTAGAGGTTACAGGCACGTGTGCATACACACGCATGCAGAAGGCCACAATCCTTCCCTAATGACTTCCACTAGCCCCATCAGAAATGATAAGTCAGATAATGGAAGTTGCACTACTTTTATCAGTTCTGTTAGACATGTCTCTTCCAAGCCAGCCTGGGCAGCCAGGGTGATTGCCTTTGCACCTTCATCAGCAGGAGTGGAGGTGTTCCTGCTTCCGCCTACTTCACTTCCTGGGGCCTTGCTCA
Source organism: Peromyscus leucopus (assembly GCF_004664715.2). NCBI lineage: Eukaryota > Metazoa > Chordata > Mammalia > Rodentia > Cricetidae > Peromyscus > Peromyscus leucopus. Next base: position 33,993,119 of record NC_051086.1, on the reverse strand, counting down.
AGGCATTCATACATTAGTGCCTGTTTCCTCCTTGTTAGTGGTGCAAACCTAAGTGCTCTGGGTTGTGTTAGATAATAAAGTGCTTAGGAATGTGCCTAAAGCAGTTAGTGCTAAAGGCCAACCAGAGCCCACAAACATCTAGGAGAACCACTAGGCTCTCAAAGCAAATGTCTTAGAGGAAGGTGAAAGGAAAGGTATCAGCTCAGGGCCCCAAAGACCAAGTTCTCAGCACAAAGCAGATTGATTTGCCCCAGAGGGACAGAGGACATAAAAGACAAAGACAGGAGAGAGAACAAGGAAGAAGGGGAAAGGGGACAGGAGTATTTGTCCCAAAGGAACAAAGAACTGCGTCTAGATAGAGAGGAGATAGACATGGCCCATAGGCAAATAGTGGTTCATAAAGGTAAAATGAGAACCCCTGTGTTAGGATGAGGTGTTTAATTTTAATTGGGTATATTAACTAGGTGAGCCAAGGGGACTTCTGATTGCTGGACTGCAATACTTTGCTAGCTGGACCTTGGTAGTGCCAGGAGGAAGAAGTGGCCAAATAAGGGAATAGACCTTGGTGGCTAGCTTTAGGAACATAATCTAACGGTTTTAGCAAGGAAGACGGAATGGGGGAAGGGCAAGGCGTACTAGAGCCATGCTTGCCATGCTTCAGCTGGCCAGCGTCTCTTCAGAGGGTATATAATGGAGGGAGGCTATGCCACACACTGCCTATTGCAGAAGCCTCCAGATCTAGTGTCCTTTCTCTCCCTCACACCATGGTCTGGGCTTTTCATTTGTTTATTTTGCTGTTGTTTCAGGGTGAGTTTTGATGATTTTTTTCAGTGCTAGAAATCAAGTCAGCAGATGCCATGTCCCTGTGCTACCACCATCCCTAGCCCTCATCCTGACTCTGTCCTCCCCAGAACTGACCAGTCTATACAGACTGTCACTTCAAACCTCAAGCGCTTTCCTATCACACAAAATGAATGCTATGTTCCTATCATGGCTATCAAGACCTCAGAGTCGCTGGCACTCTCATCTTGAGCTGTTTTCTTTCCGTGTGTGTGTGTGTGTGTGTGTGTGTGTGTGTGTGTGTGTGTGTCGATGATGCTAGTCTTGCTAAGCATCAAATACACCAAGCCAGCTTCTCTGTGGGCAGCTCTTCCCAGGAAAGTCAAATCTTCCAACTGTCGCCCCCCCCCCCGTCCTCTCTGTAACTCACTCACACGGTCGTACTGTCCTGTCACTCCCTGATGAATATTTTCTGTTTGATGGACCACCTTCCCTAGTCAAGCCAACCCTCCAGTGCAGGGTTACTCTGTTTCTCCAGCCTCTGCACAGTGCCTGGCACCTACATGCTCCCTAAGTGAGAGAACGACACCTTTAAAGCACCGGACAGAGTCACAGACATTGCATCCTGAAGGGTAGCCAGCCGTCCCTGAAGTGCCAATCCTCAGGTCATATTTTAAATTTTAAATTTAATTGTTTTACTATTTTGCCAACAAGAAAGTTGCTCCATGAATACTTACTACATATTCAAAGGCAACTAAATATTTCTAGGCGGAGGCCCTGGTTACATCACCCCATCCTCGCCGGCTCCACCCCGCGGTCCCAGAAAGACTTGTTGACCTCCAGGGTCGTCGCTCCCCTACTTCACTCCTGTTCCTCCCACCTCTCATCCCCGCGCGTCTGGGTGACAGCCACGTAGCCCCGCTGCATTGAGCGCTCTGCCAGCGCCGCACGGACCCAAGTGCCTGTCGAGAGCGCGATCCTGACAGTCTTTCCAGCCCTTTCCCAGAAGCTCGGCCCTCCTATGCAGTTTCTGGATCTTCCCGGGCTTTAGTCGCAGGTCCCAGAGTCGAGCTCCCCGGGAATGACAACATCCTGGGCCGTGTTTACCGCAGAAACACAAGCAAGCATCCTTCGTAGAACCCGATCGCATTCCTGCTCCACGCTGGGTGGAAGACGATTCAGTGCCCCCGCGGAGGAGTCTGGGAACTGTAGTTCAGCCCACAAAGCCACTCTGCGCCGGCGTACATCATCACTTTTGCCTTCCACTATCCCTCTGGGAAAAGGAGTCCGAAATCCTAGAGTTGCAGCACCGTGATTTGTGGGAATTAGGGTCCCCGGCTCCAGGAGCAATGCGCACGCGCGATCCCGCTTCAGGCTGCAGGCTCCAGCTCATTGTGTCCTGACTGCTATGTGGCGGCTATGCTCTGTCGCCGCGGTGGTGGCGCCTCGAAGGGCAGCCCCTCGGTGACCAGCAGTGTCCAGAGTGGAGCCGGAGAGCGACGGTCAGGTCTGGGGGAAGGGCGTGCTGGGTTGTGGTCCGTTTTAGAGGACATGGATCCCATGCCCTTAACTTCGCAGCATGTGTACTGAGATTTGACTCCACACAGAGAAAGGACTGGCAGAATGGTCTTGTGGTGGACCTGAGGGGTCCGAACGTGATTGCATATGGAGAAGGGTGGTTGTCTCTAGCGTGTCTGAGGGCAGACTCAGGAAGGCGGTTAGCATCCAATTGATGAGTATATTCCCGGTGGGGCTTCAAGTCCTGTCTGAGGAACTTGAGAATGGGGCAACTGCAGTGCAGCCCCTGCATGTGACAAAGCGGTGAAGGGTGACCTGTGTGAATGACCCCCGCCCACTCCCCACCCCACCCACACATACACAGCACGCAAATACACTGCCTTTGACTCCGGGTCACTCAACCGAACCCAAAGGAGAATCCTGAGACCACAAAAGAGTTTGGCCTGCAAGGCTTCTGAGATGAAGATCTGGCTTGCTTAGCTCCTCTTCCTTTCCCCCTCCTTCCCTCTCACCAGGATCAAGCAGTCCTGGGAGGAAAGATGTCTTCAGACTCCCAACCGTACCTTTAGGGAAAAGGACAGAGGATGGTTTGAGAACTGCCGGCCTGGACAAGCTTTCGGCAAGGGAAAGTCAAAGCCGTTAAGACGCAGAACGGGAAGGCATGGAGGATCTCACCAAAGGAAAGATGCCAAGAGGAAATGGCACGGGGAGCAAGTCACCTTGCAGATGAGACAAGGAGGAACTCTCTCAGAAGCATTAGGGAACTAGGAGCAAACTAACCAAAGGCTATGGATGGTCAGGTTCACACCCTGTGACTTTTGACCCAGCCCTCTCATCACAGGTGTGCAGGCGCTTCTAGCCTGAGGGAACCCCACAGGTGCAAAGCTCCTCACCTGCCTCCTCCGTGCTTGGTGGTCCTCAGAGAGCTCAGCAGAGAAGAAGAAATGGCTGCCAGCCACCTCCCAGCCCTGGTCCAGGTGAGTGGAGGAGTGTTGTGAGTCACCCGCCCCCGCTGCTGGGTTCTTGACTTGAAGAATATAAGGTTGTTTGCTCTGACCCCAGCCTCCCCCAAACACCTGACCCCAGTTGCTCCCCTCCACTTCCTATCTCATCCTAGCAGGCTTTGGAGCTTTACATACGTCATGTAAATGGCACAGCAGGCGGGCAGGAGTCTAGCTTAGTCTGAAATGAAAATCTTACACTTTGTATTAGCCAGTAAGATGGGAGTCCAAAATGGTAAAAACAGGGTCTGGCAAAGGAACCAAGAGAAGGAATTGGAACTTTTTCCTGTGAAAATGGAGTTTTGTAGACTCCTCTCGATTCTTTCTTTCTTTTCAAGATACCATGTATCTTTTGTTTCAGAGGACTATTTAATGTCACTAAAAATATTCGAAGAACTCTACTTCTAGAGGCTAGGAGTAAAGCTTTGTGGTAGAGAACTTTGCTGGTATGTAAAAGGCCCTCGGTTCAGTCTCCAGCAACACACACACACACACACACACACACACACACACACACACACACACAGAGCTGAGCATGATGGTTTACACCTGTAATCCTAACACTTGGAAGGCTGCAGGAAGAAGATTGAAAGTTCAGGGCCAGCATGGGTTACATGGAGAGCCTTCTACATAGAGCTCAGTGTAAACGGACATTTCCTGTCCCAACTACCTGTTCCCAAATACCTGGGAGCCTCTTCCCAAATTACCACACAGAGGCTTATATTAATTATAAATACTCAGCTAATAGCTCAGGCTTGTTACTAACTAGCTTACAACTTAAATTAACCCATTTCTATCAATCTATGTATTGCCATGTGGCTCGTGGCTTTACCTGTCTTCTAGCATGTCTTGCTTCCTGGGCAGCTGGCTGACTGGTGTCTCTCCTGACTCCACCCTCTTTCCCAGCATTCTCAGTTTGGCTTTCCTACCTAACTTCCTGCCCAGCTACTGGCCTGTCAGCTTTTTATCAACCAATGAGAGTAATACATATTCATAGTATAGAGAAGGATTGTTCCAAAGCAGCTCAGAGCTGAAAAATAGTGTGAGTAGCGCCAGCCTGTTTATAGCCAGATTCATTTGGTAAAATCTATTTTAATTTGAGGCCTTTAACTGTAACATATGGGAGGTGAGAAGCTGGGTGAACAGCCAACAGTTTCAGCTTGCTGACTGCTCATTCCCTTGGTTTTTTTTGTAAGCAAATGAGCTTCATTTAGAGGTTGAAAGTTCAAGATCCGGCGGCCATGTGTAGCAAGGGCTCTCTGCTGCATTGTATGTAGTGGATGGTACCACAAGGCGGGAAGGAAAGGGGTGTGGAGAGTGTTGTATGGTGAGAGGAAACAAGAAAGAGTGCCAGAGGTGTTAAATTCCCTTCCTAACAACCTGCTCATAATAGCCACTGCAGTCCAGAGAGACCTGCCCCATCCTCCCGTTCCCACAAGCTGTGCAGTGCGCCCTCCAGAGAATGGAACTCAAGTAACTCAATCCCTTCCCCTGTGAGCCCCACCTCTTACAGATTCCCACTTCCCAACACATTGGCACTGGACACCAGGCACATGTATGTTGGAGGAATGAACCATATCTGAGGCACAGCACTTAAACCCTGTTTATGTTGTTTACAGGTTACCAAGATTTGGCTGCCATCGGGCAGACCTAACTTAGGGATATAAAATGTGCCAGGTCTGTGAACTATGTTAGAAACCTGAGATGAATAACAGTTCTTGATAAATCAGTTCATGGGTTCACTTCAGCCAGTGGTTCTTGGCTCCTCGATGTGTGCCAAGGCTTTGGGTACAGGTAACAAACTTAATTAAGCTGTCGTAAGTTAAAGCAGGCATTTTTCTGGCTTCCCCTTGACCCTTCCTCCTCAGTGCACACTAGCTCCCTGTGAAAACCACACAGTGAGCGGTGCTGTTCTCCATGCTCGATTTCAGGCTCCTGAGAGACACTCTTTCTGTTCTTGTTCAGAATTTCCAAAGAAGAGATGAGTTATAATCAGAGAAGACATGGGATCATAGCACAGAATGATTATGTCCGTGGTGTGTGTGTGTGTGTGTGTGTGTGTGTGTGTGTGTGTGTGTGTGTACACTCACACATGTGTTGGGGTGGGTAGAGGAGCAGTTGAAGGAAAGGAAGTCTTACTGAAAACAGTGGTTATGTGCCACCCAATGACATGGGTACATTCTGAGAAGTGCATCGTGAAGCTGTTTCATCTTGATGTGAACACGGAGGGTTTTCCTCCCAACCTAAATGGTGTGGGTCGGCCATTCAATCTGGCCTCCTAGGGTAATCCAGAGATGTGGAAAGCATGAAACACGTGAGGTTACTGCTGGGGAAACACGGCATACTGTTCTACAGTAAAGGTTTCTTGAATGTATCAGAGTGTACTCTAAAATAATGATTTAAAAAGAGTACAACAGGTGTATCAATGTTGTTTGCTATTATGATCATGGGTTAGCTGCTCTACAATACTGTCTGCATTATACTTTTAATTGTTTGTTTGTTTCGAGACAGGGTTTCTCTGTGTAGTTTTGGCGCCTGTCCTGGATCTCGCTCTGTAGACCAGGCTGGCCTGGAACTCACAGAGATCTGCCTGGCTCTGCCTCCCGAGTGCTGGGATTAAAGGCGTGCACCACTATCGCCCAGCTACATTATGCTTTTATATTACTGCTGGTGCAATATGTTTATCTAAACAATCATCAACACAAACATGGAAGTCTGTGTTATGCTGACATTACACCAGCTACATTAGGGCTGTGGAGAAAGATGGGAGGTGGTGTGGGCAAGTAAACAAGTTCACAGTCTCACTGTTTCTCTACTACTGGCGTCAAAGTGGAGGACAAAACATGTCTTCAGCGCAAAGCTCAGCCTAGGAGATCCCGAAGACATGCCTAGCTTGTCTCTGGACACCAGCTTCCTGCAGGCTAATGGTCCCCATGAGCTTCTGGGACAGCCAGTATGGGCTTTCCTGTGGTATCTCCTGGTCTGTAAGAAAGGGTTCTCTGTTACAGGACTTGGTGACCTTCAAGGATGTGGCTGTGCTCTTCACCCAGGAGGAGTGGAGACAGCTGAGCTCTGCCCAGAGGGCCCTGTACAGGGATGTGATGTCAGAGAACTACAGCAACCTGGTCTCGCTGGGTAAGCTGGACACCACAGCATTTAGCTTCACCTCTGGGGACTTGTTAGGACACCCCCCCCCCCCAAAACTGCCATACAACAGATTGGGTTGGAATTGAGCCTGCTGATGATACTGCCTTCCTTCACTCCTACCATGTGTCTGTCCCCTTGGGGTCCCCAGAGCTCTGCTGAAGTCATACCTGGAGATGTGTCACAATTGAGAGGGATATGAAAACAGACTGTCTGTTTCAAGCCCAAGCCACCACACACACACAAATATGCTCCCCTTCCTTTCTGATCACCATTTCCAGAAAGTTCTGAGGACCAGGTCTCATCCTTACAATGACTTTTATCTCCATTATGAACAGATAAGATCAATTTTTTTTTTCCTCCTTCAAAAACAGGACTCTCGGGATCCAAACCAGATGTGTTTTTTCACCTGGAAAAGGCAGACAAATGCGTGTCAGAGGATGCTCCAGGAGGCTTTGTTCTTGGTAAGAACCATGCGTGTGGGACATTGGGAGGAGCCCAGTCGGTGGGGTAGGCATGAGGTCTCAGCAGACATGACAGGCCTGCGCCACATTGTCCCAGCATACATACCCAAACTGGCATGCATCATGAAAGTCTGTGCTTGTTGGAGTCCTTCCTGCCGTCATCTCTTTCCTCTCTTTGGTTCACATTAATTAGTAGTCTGGGGCTGGAGAGGTGGCTCAGCAGTTAAGAGTGCTTGCCCCTCTTCCTGAGGACCCGACTTCAGTTCCCAGTACCCCTGCTGGGCAGCTCACAGTTGCCTGTAACTCCAGCTCCAGGGGATCCAACATCCTCATCTGGCCTCCATAGGCACACTGCACACACATGCATTCACATAAATGAAAATAAATTTTTAAAAAAATTAGCAGTCCTCTTCCCCCACTCCTGTGTTGGAGTGGCCTCTCTTACATCCAGTGTGCAGGGGCCACCCGGGCTCCTCTGGTGAGGAGTCTCCTGGGGCTCTGGAGACAGTTCTGTGCTCACTGAAGCTCCCCTTTTTCTAGTGACACTCTACACATGTCCTCACCTCCCTCTTCTTTCTCCAACCACACGGAAATATATTCAGCCAGCATTGACCTGCCCTGGTGTTCCAGGCTGTGTGCTTGGCTGCAGGTGCCAGAAGGGCCAGGATTGTTGTAGACTTGGCTGTATGGCTCACACCTGGTGCAGTTGTGCTTGCTAGTGAGACTGGATGCCTGGGATGGAGAGAGCAGGACAGCTCAGGGACTGTCACTTGTTCTGAGGAGTCCCCTGGGGGTTGTGACTCCAAGATGGGGATATGTCTTCCTGCTACTTTGAAGTATTCTAGAAAGTTCCCTGCTTTACCTAAGATGCTGTAACATTACACTTTCCTGTAGTGTGTTACAGGCTGTAAAATATCTTTTTTTTTTTTTTTTTTTGAGACAGAGTCTCTCTCCACATAGCCCTGGCTGTCTTGGAAGTTGCTATGTAGACCAGACTAACCTTGAACTTACAGAGATCCACCTGTCTCTGCCTCCTGAGTGCTGGGATTAAAGGTGTGCGCCACCACACCTGACCTGTAAAGTATCTTTTAAAACCTCTTATTACTATTTTTTTCACTGTGATCCAGTGAAATAGGCAGAGGTTTATATTTTATAGCTGATATCTACCCACCTCAAATGTTTAGAACTCAATGCTTGATAGAATTTAACTATCATAACTTAAATTTGCAGTTATTAAATATTCATTGACCACTGATGGAGCTCAGTGATAGAGCATGCGTGAGATCTTAGGTCAATGTTTCTCAACCTATAGGTCACCTTTTGGGGGTTGGATGACCTTTTGCAGGGGTCACCTAAGACTATCAGAAAACACAGATATTCACATTATGATTCATAACAGTAGCAAAATTACAGTTATGAAGTAGCAACAAAAATAATCTATGGTTGGGGGTCACCACAATATGAGAAACTGTATTAAAGGGTTCCAGCATTAGGAAGGTTGAGAACCAACTGTCCTAGGTTCAATCCCCAGTACAGGGAAATAAACATCTTTAACTCACCCCTATAGAATATTCTATGGATTTGATGTTCTTTGACAACCAAATGCCTTAACTCACTAAGCCATCTTGCCAGCCCAAAATCTCCAACATTTTGAGTACTGACAAGCCACCAAACCTGACCTCAGATGACAGATTGAGGTCAAAATTCAGACACTGAAAGTATTCTATAAGATTACCTTAGGTTGTATGTATAAAGTATACATAAACAAAAGGGGGTTCATGTTTAATCTTGGATCCCATCCCCAAGATTTCTCCTTATGCTTGTGCAGACATCCCAAAATGAAAAAAAACAACAACAACAGTGAAACACTCTCTTCCCAGGCATTATTTCTGACAAGGACTGCTCAGCTGTATTATATTAAAATTTTTTCACTTTTAAGTCATATACATCCTATTGCCCACCCCTTTTCAGCATCTCTTCCCCCCCTCTCATGGGCTCCTTTCTTGTTTCGTAGCTTATACCCACACTCACATAAAAACATTACAAGCTGGGATACAATGAGTGAGAATATGTAATTTTTTCCTTCTCAGTCTGAGTTACCTCGCATAATATAACACTTTCCCTCTCCTTCCATTTTCCTAAGACTTGCGTTTTTCTTTATGGTTTCCTAAAATTCGCTATATATATTACCACATTTTCATCATCATTTCCTGTTGATGGACATCTAGGCTGGTTCCATTTTCTGACTATTGTGAATTAAGCACAAATAAGATGTGGTGCGGTGTAGAGTGCCTTGAGTATCTGTTAAGCATGAGATAGCCGGGTCAGACGGTAGTTGAATTTTTAATTTTTTTTTTTTTTAAGAAATCTCCATACTGATTTCCATATGGCTGTGCTTTACACTCCCACCAGCAGGAAATAAGGCTTTTTCTCTTTGCCCACATCTCTTTGCCAACACTCACACTTAGACAGTTATTTTTAATCACAGAAAGAAAAATACCATGGTAGATGGTTTTGCTTTTTATGTTTTCTGTCCTCGGGCCACGAGCGGACAGAGCTGAGAGTTGAGTGCTACCCAGGATGCTCTGGGGTAGGCATTTTGCTTGCTGACACACTTAATCTTTAATATCCTGCAAATCAAGAGTGTACTCTGCAGCCGACCCCACCCAGTGGAGATAACGGATTAGGACTGATTGATGCTGCTCTTGGGGAGGGGGGGTTAACATAAACCCACCTGGCTCCAAAGCTCTTGCATTTTCTTCTTTTCTCCTTTTCATTCCTTTTGATCGTGCAGAATCCCAAGGGAACCCACCAGACCTTCTCTCAAGTAGCTGCTGGTCATTTTTATACTTCCTTCCTCATTTATTAATCATCTGTTATGTCTCGGTGTCTCCTACCCTTTAGCTTTCCCTTCTCGTTTTTGATCTATGAATGTGTTCGTTTATAACCATATAATTTTATTTCCTTTTACTTTACTTGTGTATGCGTGCGTGCGTGCGTGCGTGCGTGCGTGCGTGCGTGCGTGCGTCTACAGAGACAGAAGCCAGAGGATGTTGAGCATCATCCTCTGTCTTATTCCCTTGAGGCAGGCTCTCTCACTGAACCTGGAGCTGGCTATCTTTCAGCTAGACTGGTGGCCAGCAAGCCCCGTGATTTTCCTGTCTCTGTCACCCTCCTCTCCAGTGCTGGGGTTGCAGCTGCTGGAGGCCACACCCGGCCTTTACCTGATGCTAGGGATCCAAACTCAGGTTCTCATGCGCCTGCAGCAAGTGCTCTTACCTATTAAGCCACCATTCCCACCCCTACTTATCACATTAATGTTGCGTTATGTCCTCTTATTCTCTGTCTTCATTGCACTGTTTTCTCTTACATTTATTGGGAAAATTTTTAGAGCTGATATTGGCCTTCCATGTTGCAATTTTATTTTTGCACTTAGCATTATAATTTCTTTTTGAGCCTTAAAATACATTTATTTTGAATATTGTACACCGGCTATAAAAATAACATATAAGCCGGGCAGTGGTGGCACACGCCTTTAATCCCAGCACTCGGGAGGCAGAGCCAGGCGGATCTCTGTGAGTTCGAGGCCAGCCTGGGCTACCAAGTGAGTTCCAGGAAAGGCGCAAAGCTACACAGAGAAACCCTGTCTCGAAAAACCAAAAACAAACAAAACAAAAAAAACCATATAAGTTTTGAACAGCCCTAAGGAGTATAAACAATGATAAAGATGCAATACTCATATCCTACCACCCAGTTTAAGAATGAGATCTAACCTCATCTTTGAAGTCCAGCATGATTCCTCACCACATCTTCCTCCTGGTACACTAGAAAACCACTAGCTTGGTTTTAAATGTTGTTGTTTTGTTGTTGTTGCTGGTGGTGGTGGTGGTGGTGGTGGTGGTGGTGGTGGTGGTGGATTTTGGCTATCCTGGAACTTGCTCTGCAGAGCAGAGTGGCCTCGAATTCAGGGTGATGTTTATCACCATGTCTGACTTTGTTTTATTATTGGGGGGGGGGCGGTGGTGGTGCATGTGAGTGCAGTGCTCTCAGAGACCAAGAGAGGGCATCAGATTCTCCTGTAGCTGCAGTTGTGAGTCGAGTTCACCACCACCACCACCACATCACCACCACCCCCACCACCACCACCACCACCACCACCACCACCACCACCACCACCCACCACCACCCCACCACCACCACCACCACCACCACCAGTACTGGAAGGGGAACTCAGGTCCCCAGGCTGCTGAACTTTCTCTTCAGCCCTGATAGCTTTGTTTTGTGCCAGTATTTCCTGGACTTCTTTTCCGAGTCATATTTTCTTGCTGTGGCAAAATACCTGAGAGAAATGACTCAGAATGAAGGTTTATTCTGGCTCAGTTCCAGAGTTTGTAGTCCATGGTGAGCTGGCTCCATTGCTTTTGGTGGCCTGGAAGCTAAGGGACAAAACAGGAAGGGGTCAGGAACAAGACATACTCACAGGGACATGCCTCCTCCAACCAAACCCTGCCTCCTACAAGCTCATTCTACTAGGAACTAAAAATGAGTGAGGTTAAGACTTGGGGGTGGCTTAGTGTGTCAATGCCTGCTGCGCAAACAGCAGGACCTGACTTCAGATCCCCACCTCTTGGGTGAAAGCTGTACATGGCATCACACATCTGTAACCCTAGCATTGGAGGGCAGAGCCGGGAGGCTCCTAGGGCCACTGCCCAGCCAGTCTAGTGAAACAGCAAACTCATGAGACCCCATCTCAAAAAAAAAAAAGATAGAGAGTGACTGAGGAAGTCACCCAAAGTTAACCTCTGACTTCTACAAGTGTTCTCAACTAACATCCTGGTTGGATCCCTGAATTTTGCCTGTGAGATGATATCGAGCTTTTCATTCCCAATCTTGAGTTGTTTCCCAAGAACTGCTACCATTCTCTACCTTTTTTGGGGGGAGGGAGTAAAGGTGAATCTCAACTTTCTTTGAATAATGCATAGTATTGAGACATAACTTCTGATATTTAAAATCACCTTTACCTATTGAACCATCTCCATGGTCCTATCCTAGATTTTTTGAAGTAAACTGATTTTGAAGTAATATGTAATACAAAAAAAAGTACACATATCTAATAAATTATAACAGCATAAACACATCTGTATAATCAACATTCACATAAAGAAAAATTACGTCACCCCTGTAACCACTGCCCCCCAGTCCCCTCTCTTTCTTTTGACTCACTGTTAACACATTTATTTTGTCCTTTCTTAAATTATGTAATTGGGATCGGAAGAACTTCACTCTTCTGTGTCTGCCATCTTTCAAGTCACATGACATGCAGCAGCAGTCGGCTCACCCTCATGGCCGGCCCTATTATGATTTACCACATAAACTGGGGAGTCTGCTCGGCATCTGGTTTTCTTCTGCCTCGGTGCTGTTTTCTTACGGAATGATGGCTGCTGGGATCATTTCTCCAGCTAATAGAAAGTGTGTGTGTGTTCACATTTTTGTCCAGTGTGTCCCCAAGAAGTTCTGTGTTTATGCATCTTTTCAGCCTTAGTAGACCTAGTGAAGTAGTTTCACAAATGTTTGTACTGGTTTATATTCCACGTCCTCTTACACCCTTGGAGTGTGTCAGCATTCTGGAGGATGTGCGGAGTGTCTCAGTTGATGACGCTGAACCTCGTTATGCTTTTATTTGTATTAAACACCTAAGTATCCTCTTGTATAAAGGATCCATAAGACTTCCCTCCCTTTCTGCTTAGCTGTCTGACCTACTCTTGTTGATTTAGAGAAGTGTATAGTGAGGGTTTTGGTTCCCTCTCTGGACAGTGATGCCATCTGATAAGCACAGGTTTTCCATTTTTAAGGTAGTTTAATGTATTTCAGTTCTTTTTCTTCCTGTGGCTAATGCTTGTGTCTTTTTAAAAATGTATGGTGGAGGGGCAGTGGTGGAAGAGGTCCCAGGACAGCTTTTCAGGATTGGATTCTCTCCTTCACCTTGTTTTTGAGGCAGGGTCTCTCTCATTTCTCCTGCTGTTCTCATACTCCAGACTGGCTGGCCTGCAAGGTCCCGGGCAGCCCTCCTGTTACCATGTCCCGCCTCCCCATAGGAGTGCTGGGACTACAGATGCAGACCACTGCAGCTGCCTTGTACCTGCGTTCTGGGAGTTAGGCTGGAGGAACAAGCACTTCTCCCTACCTAGCCATCTCCCTGGCCCCTGGTGTCCCTGTTGCAGGTGTCCTAAGCTAATGACAGTCTGTTTCCTCTAACAGCTTTATTATCTTTCATGTTTAGGCCCACAGTTTGAGTTTCTCTCTGGAGATCCAGCCGACCAGGATCACTTACTAAAAGGACCGTTTTCCCCCAAGTACACCATGCCTTCCCCTTGTCAGGCATACACTGACTGCTAATGCGTAGGTCAGTTCCGGGTTCTGTAATCTGGTCTATGAGTCCGTTTATGAGCCATTGAGTTTCACTGTCTGTTTAATCCCATGCTATTCTAATGCTTCCAGTTACTCTAGAGTGGTAATGAGTCTTACACTTGTCAACACGGCTTTTCCAGTTTTGCTGTTTATTGCATTTAGAACTTTAGGCTTGTCCATTCAGTTTCTGCAAAATTCCTGTTAAGGTTTTCCACAGAATTTCCCAGAATGTGTAGTTTAAGTGGGGAATTTAGAGTATTCCATTCCTTTGGCTATGGTATATTCCTACTATTTTTAGATTTTTGTTAATTTCTCTGGGATGTTATTGTCTGAGGGTTACAGTCCTGTTCATCTTTTGTTACGCAGTATTTACTTCACAGTGTTATTGTTTTTGATGTAAGTATTCATCTTTTGGGAGTCTCACTTTCTAATTAATTGTTGCTGGTATGTGATATACTGTAGTTTTTACATTCCCTAATTTATTCCTATTTTACATTTTATAAGAACATAGTCATGTCAAATGATAACATTTTTATTTCTTGTTTTCCAAATTTTAATCAATTTTTTAAGGTAGGGGCCCACTATATAACCCTGACTGTCCTGAAACTAGTTCTGTAGACCAGGCTGGCCTCAAACTCACAGAGTCTCATAAACTTGCCTGTCTCTGCCTCCCGAGCACTGGCATTAAAGGCCTGCACCACCCCTGCCCAGCTCAGTTTTTTTGAGGTAGAGTCTGTCCCGATGCTGCCTTAACACTTGGAGTACTTAACACTCTAGTGAGAAACACAAAGAAAACCCACTTAGGTGCCTCACATGAACACTTCCAAACACTGCCATTAGTAACATGGGCTTCTCTCAATGCCTTCCCTGGTCTTGTTAAAGGCAGATCAGGTTTTAAATTCTTGCTTTTTAACTCTCTTGACAGTTTGTTTATTTCCTTCTTTGTTGGGTTGAATTTTCTCTTTTTCTAATCTCTTGATATTAACAGTCAGTTTATCAATGTATTTCCTATCTTCAGAAGTTTTAGCTGTCCTGTGAGCTCCTGCTGGTATCTGTATGGACAGCATCATTGACTTCAAAAGATTTCTAATTGTCTTCATGATGTCCCTTTTGATGCGCCAGTTATGTAGACACGGATCACTTTCCTTCTGGTCGCTCTGGTTTGGACTTGGGACATTTTGAGTCCTGTCCTAGGTGTGCACACAGAGGGGGTGGGAATGGTCCCATTTCGCGCCTGGAGTATGGCCCTTTGCTTTCTCAATGCTGTGGAATTTGTCTGCTGCTAATATAAGCAGCCATCTTTCTTTTACGTTTTCAGTCTTCCCATCCTTTTGTCTTTTCTATTTCAGTGTCTGTGTTTCCCTGTTTCTTTTCTAATGCCCTGTAGCTGGGCTCTGTTTATTTAGATTGGTTATTCTTTGTGTGGACTTGGATGTCTGCTCCCTGTTCACACTGTTGGTTCACCTGCTTTAAATCCCGTTTGTCTTTCTTCCCTTTCTCTTGGATCGATTGTTTTTATTTTTCACTTCGGTCCTATATTAGCTAGTTGATTTACAGTCTTTTGCCTTTTAGTAGTATATGTAATATTTATAACCAGCTTTTAATTATCCAAAATAACGTTTTTACTTGTTCTAATTCTCGCACGGGACTGGGGGTGTGGCTCAGTGGGTAGAGTCCTTGTCTAACATGCACCAAGCCCTGGTTCAATCCCAGCACTGCATAAAGTGGGCTTTGTGTCTGTCACACACCTGTAATCCCAGCTCTTGGGAGGTGAGGGTAAGAGGGTTAGAAGTTCAAGGTCATTGTCCAATACATAGTGAGTTCAAGACTGGCCTGGGATACCTGAGATGCTGTGCTGTCCCCGCCCCCCCAAAAAAAAATCCCTGACAGTGCTGGCACCTCTCAGTATTAAAATGTCCCCTTGTGGCCTTTTTTGTGTTATTCCGTTATGATTTTTTCCTATGTATTTTAATTCTACAAATCTTAAGGCAGTATAATCATTATATAATGTAATCAGTATTTATTGTCCAAAATTCGCTTTTTCTACTACTTATTCCCTCTTTTTCTGTATTTCCACAGGTTTGCTTTTTCATCCGTCAGGGACACTCAGGTTTCCTTGGAACAGAGCCGTGGACACTGTCTCTGGTGTCTTTGCAGGCTAATGTCTGTTTCGTGTTTACTCTTTAGAAATGTTTTCTCTTTTGAGTTTGGCAGTGAGGTTCTTTTAACACTTGCGCTGTTAGTTCATTGTCTTCTGGGTTCTATGGTGTGCATTGACAAGACCCGTTTTTACCCGTTACGGGTCCGGTCACTTCCCAGACATCCTTTGGCCCTCTGTTACTCTTCTGTGGTGCCCCAGATGGACTTTAGTGTTGACCATGTCTGTTTAAAGTAAGGGCTTGTCTTCCAAGCTCATGATTTAAGCCTTACAATGCACCTGCTCACTTTTCTTTTCTAGATAATTTCTAAAGTTATATTTGTTTTGTGGTTCTTAATAGAAGATTATCTGGGGTGAGTGGGAGAGGGAAATGCTAAGGAGAGCTTGTTCCCCATAGGATCTCCATGAACCTATATCATCCGTGTTTACTATCCAGCCCTCAATATCACTTATTTCAAAGCTTTACATAGACTTCAGTTAGAAGGCAGAAAGTGGCCTGCAGTCTCAAGTTTGCCTGCAGAATATCACGATACCCCTGAGCCCAAGTGAGAAGACTGTTGACTAGGTGTGGAATTGTCATGTATAGCAAGGGATTATTTGGTCAGATAATCCATGGGGCTGTATCTACTTTTCCACTGAAAATCCCATTTGTACGTGACTGTTATGCTCCTTCCCCAGATTCACAGATTCTGATTCTAGAAATACCAGATGCTGTCTAGCAAGGGGACTTTGTTCCTAGGTTCCTCTGCTTACTTTAGTGTCACTGTGGTGTGTTCCTTATGTAGATGTCACAATGGTTGGAGACATTGCTTCTGTATATGCAGTTGAACATCCTTATTTCATTAGTATACTTGAGCATTTCACGCAGCCTAGGGGGCAAGTTACCTTCTGATTTTCTGAATACTCAAATAAAGTCTTGAAAACATAAAAACATTGGTTTCAATCTTGAGGTTTCTTCCCACTGAGTGTTGACCTCTAATTTCAGAGTTTTGTTGTGGCAACATTGGGGTTGTCATGAAGACCCTATCACCGGACAACATAGCCACACACGCCCCTTATATCTTAGCATAGTATGGTCTACATTAGAGATTTTTTTGTTGTTGGTTGGTCTTTGATCTTTTTTGGGGGGGCCCGCCACCCAGCTCCCAAATAAATAATCACAAAGGGAGGCTTATTATTACTTATAAATGCCCGCCTTAGCTTGGCCTAGTTTCTAGCCAGCTTTCCTTATCTTAAATTATCCCATCTGTCTTTTGCCTCTGGGCTTTTCCTTTTCTTGTACTTCTGTAAATCTTACTCTTACTCAGTGGCTTGCTGTGTAGCTGGGCGGCTGGTCCCCGGAGTCCTCCTCCTTCTCTGGCTCCTAGAGCTTAGATCTCTCCTTCCAGTTTTCTCCTTCTATATACACTCTCTGCCTGCCAGCCCCACCTATCCTTTCTCCTGCCTTGCTATTGGCCAGTTCTTTATTAGACCATCAGGTGTTTTAGACAGGCACAGTAACACAGCTTCACAGAGTTAAGCAAATGCAACATAAACAAAAGTAACACACCTTAAAATAATATTCCACAACAATTTAAGTCTTTTTTTGTATTTTTGTGTGCTTGCTTTGATTCATTAAATTTTTTTCATACTATCTATTTTGATCATTTTTTCCTCCTCCCTTTTAGATTCTCCCCACCCAAATTTATGATCTCTCTCTCTCTCTCTCTCTCTCTCTCTCTCTCTCTCTCTCTCTCTCTAATTTTTGGAGACAGAATCCCCTCTCTCTTTAAAAAGATTTTTATTATTCTGTATGTGTGTGTGTGTGTGTGTGTGTGTGTGTGTGTTTTTCCTGTGTGTATGTCTGTGTACCACATGTGTGCTTGGAGCATGCAAAGGCCAGAAGAGGGCATTGGATGTCCTGGAGCTGGAGTAACAGACATACATTAGCCACTGTGTGGGTGCTAGGAATTGAATCTGGATCTTCAGGAAAAGCAGCCAGTGCTCTTAACCACTAAACCATCTCTTATCCCCAGAATCTTTTTTAAAATTTGTTTATTTATTTATTTTACATCCTGGCTGAAGCCTCCCCTCCCTCCTCTCCTCCCACTCCCTCCCCCCTTTCCCTCCATCCCCCCTCAACCCACCCCTCTTCCCTCCCCCTACCTACCCTTTCTCTGTATTCACTCAGAAAGCGGCAAGCTTCCCATGGGCATCAGCAAAGCATGGCATATCAAGCTGCTGTTAGACCAAGCACCTCCCCCATTCAGGTTGGGCAGGGCGATCCAGCATGGGGAACAAGTTCCCAAGAGCCAGCCAAAGCACCAGGGACAGCCCCTGCTCCCATTGCCAGGAGTCCCACAAATAGACCAAGCTACACGACTGTCACATATATGCAGAAGGGTCTAGGTCAGTCCCATGCAGGCTCCCTGGTTGTTGGTTCAGACTCTGTGAGTCCCCATGAGTCAGGCTACCCTTTCCTGTGGGTTTTCCTGCGATGTCCCTGACACCCTCCCTGGCTCCTACAATCCCCCCTCCCTCTCCTCATCAGGACTCCCCCAGCTTAACCCACTGTTTGGCCATGGGTCTGAATCTGCCTCCATCAGTCACTGGATGAAGGCTCTCTGATGACAACCGGGGTAGTCAGCAATCCAATCACAGGCATCCCCCAAATCTTACTCTTTAACCCACATTAGCCTCAAACTTGTGGTGGTCCACCTGCCTCCACGTCTCAAATGTTGGGATTACAAGCATGAATCAAGCTTGGCCTATACTAGATATTTTTTGAGCTTTAAAAGTCAGATAAAATCTATTTAATCACAAACAAAATGAATACTGTTCTCAGAATTGCAACCCAGATGCAGGACCTTTGAAATCAAGCTCCCAAACACTCCTGCCTCGCGTGTAGCATTAGATAAGCTTCCGCCATCTTCCTGTGCTCCCATCCCTGGCTCTTCCCCTTCACATTACCGCCTTAAGTCTCCAGCTGCAGTTCCTTTGTTAGCATTGTTAACAGGCTGTTCATTTCATTCCATCCAGCTGTTTCACCAGGGTAAAAGTGACGTTTCTGTTTTCAATATCTTTCAGGAGGGATTACAATGACCACAAGTAAGAAATTTCTCAGGGCAGATATTCCTAAAAAAGATTCGGATCAGTGGATAATGAAGGAGAGAATCACCAGAGGGACTCACTGGGAATGTGCTCACCTGTTAGACTGGCAGTTCCAGGAAGGTCAGGAGGTCAGGCAAGTGGTCCTCACCCAACAGTGCACTCCATCAACGCTTAGTGGGCAGAAAGTCGAGGCCTCTGAGAAGGTCTGTACAGGGAGTTCATTACCCATTCCAAGTCAGCGATCTCAAGCAAGCAAAAAAGATTTGGAATGCAGTGAGTGTGGAAAAGCCTTCTCTAAGAGTTCCACCCTTAAGAAACATCAGAAAATTCATACTGAAAAACTCAACACAAGTCAGAAAATGCCTATTAAAGACAAACGCTATGAATGTAGAGAATGTGGAAAAGCCTTTCACCAGAGTACACACCTTATCCATCACCAAAGAATTCACACTGGTGAGAAACCATATGAATGTAAGGACTGTGGCAAGGCCTTCTCTGTGAGCTCTTCACTTACCTACCACCAGAAAATCCATACTGGAGAAAAGCCTTTTGAATGCAACGTCTGCGGAAAAGCCTTTATCCGGAACATACATCTTTCCCACCATCATAGAATACATACTGGAGAGAAGCCTTTCCAATGTAACATTTGTGACAAAGCTTTTGTGTGCAGAGCACATCTTACCAAACACCAGAACATTCACAGTGGTGAGAAACCCTATAAATGTAATGAATGTGGGAAAGCCTTCAATCAGAGTACAAGTTTTCTTCAGCACCAGAGAATACATACTGGAGAGAAACCCTTTGAATGCAGTGAATGTGGAAAAGCCTTCAGGGTGAACTCTTCCCTTACTGAACACCAGAGAATTCACACTGGGGAGAAACCATATAAATGTAGTGAATGTGGCAAAGCATTCAGGGACAATTCATCTTTTGCGAGACATCGGAAAATTCACACTGGAGAAAAACCTTACAGATGTGGCTTGTGTGAGAAAGCTTTCAGGGACCAGTCAGCCCTGGCACAGCATCAGAGAATTCATACTGGAGAAAAGCCTTACATGTGTAACATCTGTGAGAAAGCTTTCAGTGACCATTCAGCCCTGACCCAACATAAGAGAATTCATACAAGAGAAAAACCATACAAATGTAGAATCTGTGGGAAAGCCTTTATACGAAGCACACACCTCACTCAGCATCAGAGGATTCACACAGGAGAAAAACCTTATAAATGTAACAAATGTGGGAAAGCCTTCAACCAGACTGCAAACCTCATCCAGCACCAGAGGCATCATATTGGAGAAAAATGATATGTACAAATGCTGCTCATGGAAGTACTGTGGAACTGATGTCATTAATTATTGAATATAAGAGAAAATCCTAAAGAATCACAATGGAGTCTTGTATTAGGATGGCTGTATTTGCTAGGAGCCAAGTTCCATGAGGCCGTGGGTTTTGAGAGTGTTGAGGATACCAAACACCTTTCTCTTAGTACTGCCTCAGTTGTACTGATGGTAGTACTTTTTTTAAATTGGCCTGAATCACCAAGTATTAGAATCAAAATGAAACTTCATTAAAAGTATAAATGTCAGTTGATCAAACTCACAATTTGTTAAGATAATTATAAAATTATAAAAATTAAGAGTGAGAAGCAAATGAACAACAAAGTAAGAAAATGGTGAATTTTATTCTAGATTTTCTTCTATAAGAAAGTTGCCATCTTTAACAGAATCCTTTGTCTCCCCTCACCCACATCCCGGATGCCTAGTTTAGAGAAGTTGCTGTCAGTCACCCATGTATGAGTGAAGAATCCTTTAAATCATGCTTCTCATGGTTCTGCTTCTGTTTCAACCCCTTTTGTCAAATCTCCTGGTTTACCTGCCCACTTGCTTCTTACATGTGTTCTCCTGGGAAGGTTCACTTGAGTCATGTGACTCTCTTCTGACTTAGCTCTAGCCATTATTACCGTATTCCTTGTTATCACCACTGAGAACCTCATTCATAATGCAAATCTGAATTGCACAATCAGTAGTGTCCATGATATTCAATTCTCACACCCAAATCTAGCTTTCAGAACTCAAGGTCTCTTTCTGAGGTAAGAGTCATCAAAGGTATTGTATCACTCAGTTGTACAAGACCTCAGCTAACTACCATACTGGTAATACCTACATAAGGGCTTTTCCCTGGGAGCCATTACCGTCTAGCCATTCCAAACCATAGTAAAGTTACACTGTCCACAGGAGTCAGGGGCTTGATCAATTTCAAATGGGATAGTCCCTACCATCTAGTTGTGGTTGGTATTCCTGGCCACTTCCACTTTTGTGATTTGTCATCTTCCCATATACAACTGACAAGAGACGAGGGCTCTAAGGCCAGTGTTCAGGTGCTCTGACCTGTGACTTGTTCCTGGTCAGTCTTCTGTAGCTACTGAATTAGAGTGTATCCTTGTCCAGCTTTTGTCTGTGTTTCTGAAGGTATTAACTCTGTTCTATAAAAGCAATATGCCTATAAGTTCTGCCTATATGTTTGAAAGTTCATTTCTTTTCCTCCATTGGGGCATCCCACCACTTAAAGACACTATTGTTCTGATAGTGTTGAATAACATATCGAGCAGTTCCATGGGTCCTGAGATGAAAAGTAGCACCATTGACATTCTCTGGCCAGGGCCAGATCCAGGCCCAAAAGGCTGTGACAGGCTCATCCTACAGGCAGGACTTTCGTGATCATTAATCCCTCAATATTTTTGTTGTAGACATCCCAGTCACAACCATGCATCTTTCTATATGCAGGTCCTGGGGACACTCTCCCACACCAAAAGGAACAAAGGACCTGTACTACTGCAAGGTGGTATGTACTCCACAATGAAGATGGAGGAGCCAATAAACTGGGCAGTCTTGTTCCCTAAAACGATACAGTTAGAGAAGAGGAAATTCTATATCATGTCAGACTCTGGTTGTTGCATAGACCTGAAAGCTTTGGGCACTTCAAAGCCAAGTTCAGCTTTCTATGTGGGGCAGTCTTCTCATGTTCAGTGACTGAAAACGTATGTCCTCCATTATGCATGTAAAAGGGCATTTCAAGAAGTTACGTGGCACTACCAAGGGTGTGTATGCAGGCATCCATCTGCAGTCTCACGTGGCTGGACTTGCAGATTGTGTATTAACCTGCATCACCATGTTCCCTGGCACTGATGTCTGCTTTCCGCACTATCCATATGCCCTGCTGGGTCCTTACTCACACAAACCTTGAGTCTCTGAGAGTTTTGCAAGTTCCTTTTTGTTTTGTATTGGCTTGTTTTGAGACAAAGGTCTCTGTAAGCCAGGCCTGTCCAAAACTCTCTTAAGTCCAAGGTGGCCTCAAATTTATGGCTATCCTCCTGCCTTGGGCTCCCAAGTGTCCAGCTTGAGAGTCACATTTCTGAGTTTGCTGTTCATCTTTTTGTTAATAACGAAAGTGTCGCCTCCAGATGGCAAGCACGGCCCTTGTGTCAGGGTAACCGTCTCCTTTTTCTTAGTGACAGCCTACAAAAGTGGCTGCAGTCTCCTGTTCTCGGAACTTATCTTCCTCAGGTGTAACTTCTGAAATCATGCTCATTCACTCATCCCTTTCTGGGGAGCAGAAAGGTGGTACATAGCCTGCTAAATATACCTGGGCCAACTTGAATGTCTTGTAGCGGTGCTGGCTGGACGGTGGCTTTATGATGTCCTACCAGGTGGTTGACAGTGTGTTGTCCCACCTTGACTAGGAGAGCCATTGCCTGCCCTTTTCTAATCTGAAGTAGCATGAACTATCTACATGCTGATGGGACTACCTCAGCATCACCTTTGACCCCTAGAGTGCATTTCCAGGAACCTTGAGATAAGTGTGTTCTCTAGCCAGGAGTGGTGGTGCAGGCCTTTAATCCCAGTGCTCAGGAGGTAGAGGCAAGCAGATCTCCGAGTTTGAGGACAGCCAGGTCTACATAGAGAAATACCCTGTCTCAGAAAAAAAAAAAAAAAAAAAAAGTTTCTCCCACGTGCTCTGTTCTGATCTGCCTGATTTTAGACAAGACTTCGGGTTATTGAGAAGGGCTTTTCCCTACCCCCTGCTAGTCAGGTTAATTTCAAGGCAGTTGCTAGGAAGAGCAATTCCTTCCATCTCTAGATGTCACAGTCTTTTGACTGACCACTTATGTACCAAACCATGGCAGAAGGACCAGTGCTTGGGACCGTTCAGGATTACAGTTAGCAAGCTGTCCATGGCACGTCTTCAGAAGCTCTCACCACACATCCCATTCACCCTCTGGGCTCCACACAGTGTGCAGAGATGGCTCCCAACACTCGTGACACTGTCTTCTGGTGACCTGCCTGTGCCTGTGTGGAGGAAGTGCTGAGCTTGCTTGCAATGTCAGTCTCCTTGGTCTCCTCATCTGGACTCTGGGGAGCTGAAGAGCCACCTCCCTTCAGAGCGTTCCTTCATCCTGCTGAGCTGCCCAGGGGAAGACACATCAGAAGTGCCAGTGTCATTCTGCTCAGGGGAGGCTTGAGGGGTGTTCCATCTAAAGTGTCCTTGTGTTTGTGGACTCCCACACGCAGCCACTGGAACTACCTGCCCTTTCAAATTTCTCTGGTTTTCCTCTTTTCTCAACTCCCCTGGTTTTATTCTAGGTTCCTTTCCCGTTTACCTAAGATTGCCTGGCTCTGGCAATCTTAAGTTGCACGTCCCAACCTGTCACCTTCTTCTGTGTCCACTGACTGCTTTCCAAATGGCCTTCTGGCGGCTAGAGATTAGCTCAGAAATTACAAGCACTTGCTGCTCTTCCAGAGGACTGGAATTGGGCTCCCAGCACCAACATCAGATGGCTCACAACTGCCTGTAACTCTAGCTCCAGGGAATCTGATGCCTCTAAGGAGACTGTGGTGTTGTTCACTGAGAAATGAATTATCCTGGCCAAGGTCACCCATCTAGGAAGTGGTAGACGGATCTAATCTCAAGTTCTCTCTGTTTGCTATTTATGTGTGTGGGTATTTTGCTTGCATGTTTATGTATGTATATTGCACTTGCCTGGTGCCTCTGGAAGCCAGGAGAGGGAGCTGGATCCCCTGGATGAAGTTACTTCATTGCCAAATATACGAATGAAAACTATCAGCATTTCATTTCTGTCCATCTAACACTCAAAGCAACCCCCACCTCTAAGTCCCAAGAGATGAAAACTATTTAGGGAAATTTTTACATTTAGAAATAAAAGCATTCAGAATAATAAAGAGTATTTCATTTTTGCTGTTGATTTTCTTTGTTTCTTGAAATGAGGGCCTCATATAGCCCAGGTTGGCCTTGAACCAACCATGTAGCTGAGGCTGGCTTTGAACTCCTGACTCTACTGTCTCCAGCATGTACCACCATGCTACACAGTTAAGGGTATTTCTGAAGATCGTTCATTCTTTAGATAATGGAAGAAATCTATATACAATTAAACGTTTTATTACATTTTAGAGGAAACTCTGCAAACTGAATACTAAAGAAGCAATAGAAAACTGAATTCAAACTTCTGGGGAATGTTATATTTGTTAACTAGAATTCACTCAGTAAAGTGAAAAGCAATATGTATAATGGAATATTGGGGGTAAGTTTCCAAAAAGCAAGCATGTCATACATGTGACAAAAACTTCACAACTAAGTCACAGCTTGGATACACTGAAGAATTCAGAAAGGAAAGACACCTCATGGAGGTATTCAATATGACAAGCTCCCAA
This sequence comes from Peromyscus leucopus, assembly GCF_004664715.2. Classification (NCBI taxonomy): domain Eukaryota; kingdom Metazoa; phylum Chordata; class Mammalia; order Rodentia; family Cricetidae; genus Peromyscus; species Peromyscus leucopus. The sequence goes on along the minus strand of NC_051086.1, from coordinate 33,968,830 downwards.
TAACAGAGGCTCTATCACTCTGTACAAAACTGGTCGTGATGTGGAGAAAACCAACAATGGAATGCATGTGAGGAAGCCACAGGAGGCAGGTGGAACTCGCTGTGTATTAAGGAATTCCCACCAGAGGACGAGGATAACTGGACAGGAAGTGTGGGATTTGGCAGGAGGCCAGGATTCTAGTCGTAACTTCAGCTGGTGAGGAATCCATGTCATGCAGACAGTAGAAAACATTAGAAATCATTCTAAGTCAGAGCCTCAGGAAAACCCCATGAATGCAAAAAGTAAAAAGATGGAGAAGTGTTCAACTAGAAGCCAAAACTCACTGCACATCAGAGAAACACAAAACAGGAAGTAGAAGAAACCCTTTATTCAGACCTTGATTCACTGACTCTGGAAGAGATCAGTCACACTCTTTTCCTCAAGAGGACACATTTCACACTTCCGGGGACTCAGACGGGACAGGAGCCTTAGCAGGAGCCTCAAAAAGCATTCAGCAGTAAATGCGACGCCACGCTTTGAACTGTGGACAAACTGGGAACACGTGGAGTGGGCATGGAGATCTATACAGCAGAAACAGTCTGCAGAGAAGCCTTGGTGGTGGTCTCAGAATGCTCAAGTATTGCACCTCCAGGTCAAAACTCACTATACCTTGGAGCATCTGTCCACTGAAGTACAGCTCGTTTTCAAAATTTAGTCCTGTACCTTAAACACTGGAGAATTCACAATAAGTTAAAACAGCTAACTCAATACATTTAAAAACAGGAAACAAACTTCCCTAACTAAACACCAGCTCTGTAAAAGAAAGATTAGTAGAAAATGAAAGTCCATGCAAGGTACTCCAGTAGCTTCCTCCATGTGCCTCATACCCACCTTTTAGAGGGCACTCCAAGAACATGTGGGGAGAGCCTTTAGAGCCAACCTTATCATTTAAAATTAAGCCAGGCATAGCTACACATACCTTTGATCCCAGCACTTGGGAAGCAGAGGCAGGCAGATCTCTGTGAGTTCAAGGCTAGCCTGGTCTACATAGTTTCAGGACAGCCAGGGCTACATAGTGAGACCTTATCTCAAGAAAAAAAAATAATAATAATCCTCACCACAGAAACAAGACTGTTCCTGGAACCCCCTGAAGAAGTCCAGTTGTTCTTTATTCTCTCACACAACACTAATGTGTTGGCGTTTCTTCAGGTTGGAGCAATTTACAGGAACATACACAGCAAAGAAACGCTGCCAAACTTTGTGGAAGACCCTGTGGAGAAGACTGAATGGGAAACCACCTCACAGAAGGCTGCCCCAGTTCCCTGTACCACCCCACTCTAGCTGCAGGCCCACCCTGGCTTCCAGGACTCTCACACAGGCTTTTTTCCTTTTTTTGTGGCGGTTGCAATCCCCTCAGCTCTAACCCTGGATTTCATGTTGTGGATCTCACATACTGACACCCTGGCCAGCCCCAAGATGATGCTGTTGGATCAAGATAAATCTCACCCCAACCTGGCATGGCTTCACCATGGTCTTTGAATGTCTGCCCAGAAGGCATCAGTTTAGTCTTAAGGTAGAAACCTGGAAGCAAGTATTTCCTATTGTGGGTAGGAAGGGCGGAATGATGAGGTTGGCATGCCCAGGAAAGCAGAAGTCCCGCATGGCTCAGGATCCAGCTCTTTCTGAAGGCATGCCCAGCTGTGATGGTCTTCACACATTGCCAGCCTGTGATGGTCACTGTAGATCTTCGCAGCTTCCACTGTGAAGTCAGGAGAAGCAAAGAAAGAACAGGGAGCAACCTGTGGCACCCACACTCCACCTTGCTACTTGGCATCCTCTGTGTTCTCGCTCTTGGGCGGGGCTGCCACCGTGGAGGTTGTCTTGAGGCTGCGCTTCCGCTTCTGCACGTTCTGCTCCGGATGGAAGAGGATGACGTAGGTTTTGGGCACGTAGAGCATGCCAAGGGACACTGATGCACTCAGGCTCAGGGACACAGTCAGTGTGGTCGTCTGGATGTAGATCTAAGCATGGAGGAGGGAACAAGACTGGACTTAGCCCTGCTTTCCCTCAAGCCCGCCACCTATAGACGGGGAGGTGAGTTACATCAGTCAGGTGAGCGGGAACGGGAACAAAGGAAAGGTTAGGACGAGAAGGGCCAGGCACAGTGAGGATCAGGTGGAGGCGGGAAGACAGGTGGCGGGACACAGATGGAGTGGGCTATTAAGAAGGAAGAGGAAGTCGGCCTGAGAGGTGGCTCAGTGGTGAGGGCATTTGCCATCAAGCCTGTAAACCCGAGTTGGAGAGAAGAGAACTGACACCCGAAAGTTGTCCTACAATCTATACGATTTGTACTGTGGTACATGTGAATGCACTTGCACACAACACACACACACACACACACACACACACACACACACAGAGAGAGAGAGAGAGAGAGAGAGACAGACAGACAGAGACAGAGACAGAGAGACAGAGAGAGACAGAGAGAAAAATCATACACGCTAAAAAAAATCCCTTTACAATTTAGTGGTTAAGGCACTTGCTGCTCTTGCGGAGTATACGGGTTCAGGACAACACTAGACAGCTAACAACCACCCATACACCCCGTTCTAGGGGACCTATGCCCTTTTCTGGCCTCCAAGGGCTCCTATATGCATATGATATACATACAAACAAGCAGGCATACGCAAAATAAAAATAATTTTCAAATTACAAAAAAAAAAAAAAAAAAAAAAAAAACTGAAGAGGGTGGCACCTGGGAAAAGGCTCCCACTCCTAAAGAACAGAATTTATTAATGAGTAGATGAATGAACAGGTTTTCAAATATCGAAATGAGGGAACAGACAAGGCTTTCAAAAAGGAGCGGATAACACACCACACGACGGCCCAGGTGAACAAACAAATGCTCTCGGGTCGTGAGCAGGTGACCAGAGAAAGAGTCAAGCAATTGGCCGTTAGATTAACGAGGTAAGCAGCATAAACTACAGGAAGAAATTAAGTGAAAAGAGGAAGCGTGGGAGAGAAGACGTTAGGAAGAGGGCTAGAAGGATGGATGAGTGGATGGAGGAAGAGAAGAGTGAACGAACAGGCGCAGGACTATAAGAGAGAGAACAGCCCAGCCACAGTCATTCAAATGAGGCATCAAAATGGGTGGTCCAGCTCCTGGACCATCGAGCCTTTCAGTAGGGGGGAGGGATGGGCAGGAAAAGCCTTCTGGGGGACCCGGTTACCTTCTCGGCCGACTGGGCGGTGCCAAAGAAGATGGGAACAAAAGCCAGCCAGATAATACAGGTGGTGTACATGGTGAAGCCGATGGGCTTGGCCTCATTGAAGGTCTCAGGCACACCTCGGGCCTTGATGGCATACACCGTGCACGTGACCATGAGCAGGAGACTGTAGCCCAGGCAACCAATGAGGGACAGATCAGACATATCACACTTGAGCACACCCCTGGCCTGCTCCGGGTCCACCGTCCTCTGCTCCTCATAGTCAATCACGCTGTGTGGAGGCTGGGCCCCCAACCACGCTATCACTCCCACCACCTGCAGGAACCAACACAGTGTCAGGGACATATTGTCTTCTCGTGATGAGTCCATTACAGCCCCTCACCTAGGTCTCTAGCTGGTCAGATTCCCTGTGATGCCCTTGGCCTACTGAGTTAGATGCTCAGTCTCGAAAGGCTCACCGTGAAGAAGGATCACCCAGGGGTGTGTTCCTACCTGTGGAACATGGGATGGAGAGGACAGTTGTGCTTGAGGCACATGTGGACCACATCAGGGCTGGGCGGGCAAGCAGCAACCTGACCATTCCACACTATGCCATGCACCTGAGCACCTTTAAGGTTCTAGAACCTCCTCCTCAGTTTGTCCACATGCAGACTGGAAACCCACATAATCTGTTATGAGGACATGATGCCTTCTTGGAGGCACAGCTCATGCAGGTGCCACCAATGAGACCCAGTCCCCAGAGGGATGTTCTGTCCTCACCTCCATGCTACTCCATGGGTGTGATAGCACTAGCATGCCCACAGCTAGCAACAAGGCAAGGCTGGTTTCCGGGGACACCCCCCCCCAAAGCTAGAGAACTGGGAACAGAATGCCATGAGCTTATGGGTAAATGTGCAGTGAAGCAAGATGCGGCCACATCATAGGCCAGAGGCTAATGCCCAAGCCCCAAGAGGGAGAAGATGGACTTTCAGCTGCTCCCTAGTGACAACAGACAGACCCTAAGCCAAAGGAAACTGAGGAATGGGAATCAAGATGTCTGCATAAAAGTGAGATCCTGGAGGGCACGACCCATGTGTGTGTTCAGCGTGGGGCTGAAATCCAGCAAGCTATCCAGTGCCATGCCCTCTGAGAAAGGGGTCTCAACTGAGGAGTTGCCTCTGTCAGATTTGCCTGTCTGCATGTCGGTGGGGACGTTTTCTTGATTGCTGATGGATGTAGGAGGGCCCAGGCCACTGTGGGGGGGATGCCATCCTTAGGCAGGTGGGCATGGGTTCTATAACAAAGGTAACTTAATGCGAGCCTGGGAGTCAGCCAATAAGGAGCATTCCTCCATGGTTCCTGCCTTGACGTCACTCAATGATGGACTATGACCTGGAAGAATTGGATGAAAAAAAAAAAACCCTCTTTCCTCACCAAGTTACTTTTAATCATGGTGTTTCTCACAGTAACAGAAGAGAAACTAGGGACTTTCCTTGTAGTAATGTGTCTACTCAGAAGGGACACTCTTCTCCAGAGGCAGCAGCTCCAGGAATAGGGCCTAATGAAATAAAGCCACCCCATCCAGACGGGCAACCCTGGAAGCTTCTCCTAGGGTAAGCAAAATGTCACTCAAAAGAAACTAGAGCCTGAGGCTGATGGCACACAGGGTGACCAGCAACCACAACATACTCATACTGATGGCACAACCCACGTGACTGATACGGATTCGGCACCCCACAATGTAACAAGCTTCTGTAAAGCAAGAGAAAGTGAGCAATGGAGAGAAACTGACGAAGCAGAGGGGACCTCAAGGGCCCAGTTACACCAGTTTGCATAGGCAAAGGGAAGGAGCAGTGTGGCTGGGTGTGATGGCCTTGCCCTTAATCCCAACACCTCAGCGGCAGAAGCAGGAGGTGCTCTATGGGTTCCAGGCCAGCCTGGTCTACAGAGTGAGTTCCAGGACTGCAGGGCTGCATAGAGGAACCCTGACTCAAAAAAAAAAAAAAAAAAAGCCGGGCGGTGGTGGCGCATGCCTTTAATCCCAGCACTCGGGAGGCAGAGCCAGGCGGATCTCTGTGAGTTCGAGGCCAGCCTGGGCTACCAAGTGAGTTCCAGGAAAAGGCGCAAAGCTACACAGAGAAACCCTGTCTCGAAAAACCAAAAAAAAAAAAAAAAAAAAAGAAAAAGAAAGAAAGAAAAAAGAAAAGAAAAGAAAAGAAAAAATGAAGCCCCACTACATAGCCATTATATCGGTAGAAACATCTAGAAAAGCTGAAGGTGTGGGGAATCCAAATTCATGAGGCAGGATAGATGAGTTTGAGGGGGTTGGGGGAACACTGAGTATCTTGTAAGCATCTCCATCCAAAGAGTGAGGGGAGTCTTGGGGCACTTCCTCAGGATGCTCAGGCACGGTATCTGGACAAAGATCTAGTGTCTTCCAAGCGTAGAGAATCCATTGCATGAACCAAGGCCATGGGTAGAAGTGGACACAGGGGGGACAAGCCCAGGAAGGAAGAAGGACTCGCCTGCCCCGAGAGCGTGCCTTGTCAACACGGGCCAGGCTGTGCCGGCACGCGGAGAGCATGCTGGGCTGAGCATGGCTGGGTCTACACTGTCACACCAGCCCCCACACCCCCTCCTCAGGCCATTTGCCTTAGTTCCCTCTCCATAGAAAATGTCCACTCTGCAGAGCTCTGTCCCACACTGTAATAGTTGCAGCTAAGGAGAAACCCCTGGGAACTTTGAACCCCAATTTTTAATGTTCATTGCATCATGAGATGCTGGCGGTAGCAGAATGAACGCCACACTCCACGGTGACTGTGGCCTCTGGGATACATTCTTGCCCCGTTTTCACGTGTGAGTCAAGCTGTGGGAGAGCTCACTTTAACTTCAGGGGATAACAACATGGCTGAACAGTTGGACGCTCAGTTTCCTCTACGGATTTGGCAACGGAAGTGGCTGTTAAAACGTGAGCTGTGATCACCCCTGAAGAAAAACAGGGTGCTGTGTTCTGCTGGTTGTTTGGACAGAATCTCACTGTATCATCCGGGCTGGCCTCCATCTCACAGAGATCCTCCTATTTCTGTCTCCCAAGTGCTGAGATTAAAGGCGTGGACCATCACATTTGGCCTATCCTTCAGATTTTTAAGCACAGGACCCAAATGGGAAAAAAAAAATTGACTCTATAAAGCTTCTCCACTTCTCCAAAGACTTTTTTTTTGTTTTAAGACAGGGTCTCGCAGTATAGACCAGCCTGGCTTAGAATTCTCTATGTATAGCATGGAGAGCTCTGTCTCCCAGAGTGCTTCATTTAAAGATGTGCGCTGCCACACCTGGCCTGAAAATTGCTATGTGGATGAAGATGGCTTTGAACTCCTGATCTTCCTACTTCCACCTCCTGGGTACTGGGATAACAGGTGTGCGTCGCCATGCTGGGTTTATGCTGTGCTGGGGAATCAAACCCAGGGCTTTTGCGTGCTAAGAAAGCCCTCTCCCAACTGACCTGCTCCCTTAGTCTCTTATTCTCTGGGTGTTAAGGTGGAGGAATGTATGCACCCCCCATGCACTCACCATGCTACTGAGGAATCTGGGGACCCACCTGCAGGGAGGTGAGGCAGAAGGTGATGACTAGCTGCGACGTGGGGCTGATGAAGGGTGGTGGTGTAACAGAGCGCTTCCCCTGCTCAAAGATGCGGTAGATGCGGTTGGTCTTGGTGAGCAGGGCTGAGTAGCTGAGGGTCGTGCCCAAGCCAAGCAAGAGTCTTCGGGCAGCGCACACAGCTGCACAAGGCTCGGCGACCATGAGGAAGGTGATGGCATAGATCAGGAAGATGCCAGTGAGCAGCACGTAGCTAAGCTCACGGCCAGAGGCTCGGACGATGGGAGTGTCGTTGTGGCGCATGAAAGTGGCTATAATGGTGGTGGTGGCCATGATGCCCAGGATGGCCAGGAGAAGGGGCAGAGCAGCCCATGGAGAAGACCAGGTCAGGCGCACCACAGGTGTGGGGCGGCAGCCAGTGTGGTTGGGTGTGGGCCTCATGTCCCCTGGACAGGCCTCGCACGTGAACTCATCCACCTGGAAGCGGTACCCATCGCAGGCTTCACAGTGCCAACAACAGGGGACGCCCTTCACCATCTTTTTCCGTTCGCCAGGCCCACAGGGGAGGCTGCACTGAGAAGGGGGCATCTCGTGGGGGTCGCCTGACCACTGCAGGGCTTCCATCTGGGGCAGAGAGAACACAGGCTGCTGACTCTTACCACCAGGATTCAGAGCCCTTCACCTCCACCCGGAGCTCAGTCCCTGCCACTTACATCCAGTCTAAGGTCCTCTGCCCACTGGCCCACAGCCTGGTACCCGCCACTGCTGGCGCTGCCATTGGTTGCCTGGTACTGGAAGATGTCGTAGCGCCCGGGGGCATCTCCATTCTCATTGAACATCACTGGGGTTCCTGCGCTGCCTGCAGGGAGAGGCCAGTCATCTCCCGTTGCTTTTCCAGCCCCCCCCCAAGGCCCCCTTTCTGGAAAGCCTCAAGGACCAACCAGGATACAGGAAGAGTTTGACAGGTTCCTGGCCAGATGTTCAGCATCACTCATTAGCAGTGAATGTAGTTTCAGACCAGGATATGCTGCCTTGTAGCCATGAGGAGGACATGGTACAAAGCATGCCTCTCAGAGCTGGAGATGGCTCAGTGGGTAAGAGCCCTTGCTGCTCAAGCGTGAGCACCTGAGTTCAGATCTTAGCACCCACTCCCAACGCTCAGGGGCAGAAGCAGGAGGATTGCTTGCTAGCCCCTAGCCTAGCTGCAGTTTTTAGTGAGAGACCCTGCCTCAAAAGAATAAGGTGGGGAGTGATGGAGCAGGACACTGGATGTTCCTCCACAGACAAGCACCCAAGCATATACACACATTTACATAACTCTCACAAAACCAAAGCAGCAGGCATCCCAAATACCTGGTGGAGAGCATGGAGAGCATACAATTTTATGCAGGATAGTAGTTGAATATAAGCACAACTCCTGCAAGTCACATGCATATGGGGAACCCCTTTGGGTCTGTTCAGGTTCATTCCTTAGAGCCTGGACTTTAGGCAGGTTCTGATGGTGCAGGGGACATGTCAGACCCATGCCTTTTGCCCCAGCAGCTCAGAGCCTGGCTAGGCTACATTTGGAAGCCTGTGACTCAGAGTGGGTTGTGCATCCACAGCAGGGTACTTCCTGGGGTCTACACTGGGCCCCAGGCCCACCACAGATGTGTGGAGTGGACAGGGAGTTCTATGTGACTTGTGGGGCTTAGTAAATGGGTTGAACAGCAGTTTCCCAACATCGACTTTTGCAAATTGGCTCTGAAGGTGAAGCCCCCAGAGGGTTACAAAGCAGAGAGAGGCCTGCACTTGGGTCAAACCTCAGGGGATCAGTCCTGGTATCTTCTCTTCCATTCTGCCTCCTTTTCCACTCTGACTTGTCCCAGCTGCTGCAGATCAACCCACAGAAACTGGCTTCCCCACCCTGTGGGGCCAGGCACTCACTCACCATTGAAGCGGACCGCTCGAATGTAGTTCAGCAGCGTACGGCCATCAGTAGGCTCCATGGCTGGGCACAGACCTGTGTGGCCTGGGCAGAGTGCCTGGTGCATGCTGTGAAGTGCATGGGCGATGGCATACACCGCATCGATCACGAACTGCACCTTCCCCTCCTGCTCATAGGTGGAGTCTTGGCCGATGCGTTCCTCACCTGTCCTAGGAGGCCCAGAGGAAGTGTGCCTGGCCCCTGGACACCAAGACTGAAGCCCCCCATCCTCTCCCCTGTCATCCTCCCCACCCAGGGTAGTGCTCACCTGTGCATTTTCGGGTGGAATCATCTGACTGGCCACCTGAGCTGGTTAGTTTGCAGTTAAAATTCTCTTCCCAGAACTCGGCAAACCAGATGTTTCGGCGGTTGTTCTCCAGGGAACGAGTCATGAAGTACTGGTCAAATCCTAAGAGGTGGGAGGGCGGAGACCTTCTGAGCCAGATGTGCCTCTCTCGTGTCCCTTTGCCATTGGCCCACTTTCTTTCCAGGAGGGGCACTGTGACCAAGTTCTGCATTCTGAAGGTAGAGACGTAGGGTGGGGGGCAGGGATCCCCAGAGCAAGCTGGCTAGCAAGACTAGCCATATTGGTGATCTCTGAGTTTGATTGAGAGACCCTGCCTCAATGAATAAGGTGGAAAAATAACTGAGGATGATTCCTGACATCAACCTTAGACCTCCACATGCACACGCATATATGTGTATCCTTTTCCCACATGTACGCACATATGCGTGCATCATGTACACACACACACACACACACACACACACACACACACACACACACACGAAAATGGGGGGGGGGTGACGATACATGAGAGCTCCAGTGTGAAATCTGCATCCTTAAAGAATTTATCACTGCCCTTTCTGTCCCCATTAGGGTGTTGCTATGGTTACATAATGGCCAGGACTTCACTATCCATCTTGTGAACTTGAGGCCAGAGGCACAAAAGAAAGCAAGCTTTAGAAAAGAAAGGGAAGCAGACTCCAAGGCTTTGAGAACACCATTGGCTCACTACTACACACCTGATACCACCCACATCTAGACCTCTTCTGATGAAATGCCTTGGTTGCTAAAACTCTGCTCAGCCCAGTCTTTCCACTTGATATTTCTTTAGCATTCTAGCTAAAAGAAAGGGTGTGAAGGTGAATACTCCACAAAAACTGGAAGCCTGTGGGAGACAGAGCTCCTCCTCTACTGGGTCCCTGAAGCATGTCATCAAGGCTGTATTTTCAATTCAGTATTCAGAGAAATGGGCACGCCTCTCACAAAGTGAACCCTCACGGGTGGGGAGGGAGCTGATGGGGAGGCAGACAAGCTAGGCCTTGCCTCAGCACTTTGATCAGCAGGATAGCACAGTCCACATCCTTGGTTTCTCTCCCTCCAACCTCCCCATTCAAATCACCTTTGGTAAAACCCAAACTATATGCATGGAATCTTAAAACAACAGCAGAACACTGTTGAGGTGCTTTGCCCTACACACTGAGTGTTCTTTCCCTCATATGCCTCATTCAAACACTGATGCGTACACACACACACACACACACACACACACACACACACACATATCATTCACAGATATAACCACAGAATCTCAGAGTCACAGCATCTGGGACTCCTAGAAGAGAGTGGTACCTACTATACAAACATAAATGTGTATCCCAAAGAGGAAACAATTGGGAGGATGAGTAGGATAGGGGACTTACCATCGATGGAAGCCCTTTTGGGCAAGATGGTGATGGCCCCCACAGCCACCTCCTCTAAGTTCAAGATGGGGGAGATCTTGGATCCCCAGCTGTCTGAGCCAACCCAAAGGAAGTGGCCAGTCAGGTTGGCCTGGCGTGTTGCCTCCAAGACCCTCCTGGTAGGAACAGAGCTGGAGGTGAGTCACAACCTAGGATTCTTCTTCAATTTGGTCTTGGTCACCTCCCATCCAGTATTCCTCCATCCTATTTCACAATGAGCATCATATTCCTGTTTATCAGGACTCTGCCCAGTGTGTGTGTGTGTGTGTGTGTGTGTGTGTGTGTGTGTGTGTGTGTTTGTGTTATAGTGTATTGTATATACATGTGAACATGTGTGTGGTGACCAGAGATCAACTTTAGGTATCATTTCTCATGTCCAATACACCTTATTTATTTATTTATTTATTTATTCATTATTTATTTATTCATTATTTATTTATTTATTTATTTATTTATTTATTTATTTATTTATTTGAGACAAGATCTCTTTAGTGGCCTAGAGCTTGCTGATTTGGGTAGGCTGACCGGCCAAGGAACCCCAGGGGATCCTTCTACCTCCGCCTCCCCAGCCTGGGATTACAACAGATGCTGCTGCGGATTGAGCTCGGGTCTTCATGCTTGTGTGGCAGGCACTTGACTGGCTGAGCCATCCTCCTGGCCCTCTGTCCACTCCAACCCACTCTACACTGGCCATCAGATGATGCTGTGCTTTGGTTTTGGCTTGAGTGTTTCTATCTGGAGGAAGCTTGGACCTCGGTGTAAATGCTGGGAGGTGACGTGAGCTTTAAGAAGTGGGGCCTATAAACCAGCCCTGACACTGAATGCTTTTAATCCCAGCACTCAGGAAGCCAGCTTGTCTGAACACAGCAAGTACAGGGATTCATAGTGAGGCCCTGTGTGAACAAAAGGGGGTGCCTAGTGCAAGGTTATTGGGTCACTGAGGACAATGCTCCTGTCCTCTGGAAGGGTGAGGTCTTTCTGTGAAAGTGAGCAGTTATAAAATAGCGATCGCAGCCCCTCTTCTTTCTGAATTCTGTCTCTCCACGCACTTTCTCCTTCTACTCCCTCCTCCCATGATGACACTTGTCAAAATGTGATGCAAGCTGGGCCCTCAGCAAAGCTGGTTTCCTGCTGCCTCCAAAACTGTATGTTAAAAATGTGTCTTTCCCTAGTAAATCACCCAGACTTGGATATTTTGTTATAGTGAAGCACAATGGATGGATGCAGAGAGCTCCTTTGGGGAAACTCAGAAGTCAGTCCGTTCACAAATGCCTCTGCCAGCGTCAGGCCCAACTTCCTGGGCTGGAAAAGAGCCTTAGCTGGCCATGGACAATGTAGGTTTCAGGGTTTACTGGGAGTGTGTCCCTCGTGGTACATTTTCTGCTCTTGGGTCTGCCCACCAGTTCCCTCTGCCACAGTGAACAATAAAAATAGCGAGCGTTTTCCTGTTTCCCAGGTCTAGGCCTGTGGCATCTCCAGCCAGTAAGGTCCGGCTCATACCCTGAACACAAGACTTCGGATGGCAATGGGAAGAACCTGGGGAGAGGAAGGGAGTTGCTCCTGGCTGGGAAAGGAGAAGGATAAGATCTCATGAGAAGAGCCCCCAAAGAGCATGGTGGCTGAGTGTGCCAACAGTCCCACCTGATGTCATCCTCATTGGCAAAGATGATGATGCCCCGAGCGTTAGGCGTTTCCATGAGCCTCCGGATCACTTTGTGGAATTCTCCCGGCTTTGGCTCCCTGGGAATCTTTATTGATTGAGCAATACAGACACCTCCTGGATGTCAGGGATACCAAAGTCAACTCTCCTCTCACCTACCCTTGCACATACACACCTGGCTGACACTTCTGTGACTGTGTGCAGAGCTTAGTCGAGGAGTTTGGAGGGTAGGGATCTTGCCTGGACCCTACCTAGCAGACCATAAACATGACCTGAATCCCTTAAAGCAGTGGTTCTCAACACGCATGTCACGATCCCTCTGGGGGGTTGAACAATCCTTTCACAGGGGTCGCCTAAGGCCATCAGAAAACACAGATGTTTACATTACGATTCATAATAGTAGCAAAATTACAGTTATGAAGTAGAAATACAAATAGTTTTATGGTGGGGGGGGTCACCACAACATGAAGGACTAAATTAAAGCAGCATTAGAAAGGTTGAGAACCACTGCCTTAAAGGGACCTCACGCCCCTGGAGCACCATTCTGGCTGGCCACAGGGACCACCCCACCCCAGCCTGTATCCCATCCACTTGTTCCTGGCTCTTCTCTGCGTTAGCTGCCTATCGCCTGGGACCTCCATCCCAACTCCCCACTCACCGGCCTCCCGAGAGATCTGCACAAAGGCCTCCACCCCACTCTCTCCGTAGTTGCCTTCCGAGGCCAGTGTAGACACGTAGTTCCATCCCAAAGCCCGCACAATGTCTACCATGGCCTGAGCCTGGTAGGAGTCAGGGGGCACCACTCGGGAGAAGAAGTCATAGCGTGTGAGTCACTGAGCTCTGGGGCTGTGGAGGCATAGCTGATCTGGGGTATCTGAAGCAGGAAGGACACACAATGAGGCTGTGGCTGGAGGCTCCATAGACCAGGGTGGCAGTGGGGGACTCAGGACATAGGTCACAGACAAATTGGGAATAGCTCTGGGAGACAGTAGGGACCTGGGACTCAGATGAGGCCTGGAAGGTTGGGGGGGGGTGCTGGAGGGGTCACACACACACAGGCTGGAAGTGTGGGCTAGTGGGTTATCTTTGAATGGATCTGATGACTGGGAGGTAAGAAGGGCTTAGAGCAGGGTCACCAGCGACAGCTGCACAGGCCATGAGCCAAGCAAGGATACTGGAGCTTAGGGAAATGTGCCCTGGTCCAGGGGAAAGGGTCTTCTGCTGGCCTTGTTCCCCAGAAGGAGAGGACCCTGCTAGGATCAGAGCAAACCAGAGCTGGAGAGGAGGGGCGTGCCAGGCTGGACATTCTAGCGGAAGGCTTGTTTGAAACTCGGTTTCATCTACGACCATTAGAGAGATTAGGAGCAGGGATCATGGGGCCGAACCATGTTACTGGAAAGTGGGACCTGGGGTGTGGAATGATGGAGCACAGAACTGGGGAAACAGGGAAAAGGCTGAGAGGCTTGGGAGGGAAGCAGATAAAGAGGGACCAGCAGGCTGCCCAAGGTCTGGCAGGGAGGAGTCTCAGGAGGAGGGCCTGGGGCTGTTCCAGGGCTGTTTGAAGGGGAATGGGAAAGAGAGAAGGGAAGAAGGAGGAAGAGAAGAAGCAGGAGTGAGGCTTAACTGGAGGGGGTCAGGGAGAGAAAACACAAGAAAGCAAAAACCAGAGAAAAGAGAACAACGAAAGACCTACTTGCAGTGGAATCGATGCCCTCTTCAGGAGCAGTAGACCCCACCCACGGTCCCCAGGAGGACTACTATAGAAAGCCCCCGAACTCTAATGCCAGAGCAACCCCCTCCTCCGAGTCCCTGGGTCCTATGGCCCCCAATCGCTCGCTGCACTTCAGACTGCAAAGAACACAGTGCCCCCTAGCGACGAAGAAGATGCAGAGCCTTGCTGATAAGCAGTACATAGCAAAACAAGGGAGCTCAGATAGTTTTTAACAGCCCCTGGCACCAGAAGGGATTAAAGGCGGGCATTCTGAAACGGAATTTAAATAGTGAGCAAAAGATTTAAAAAAAAAAAAAAAAAAGGCAGTGGCACTTTACCCCTCAAGATTCTGTACCCACTATGGCAGCTCAGGGCCACTTCCAAGGGCTCCTGAAGAAGAGGCCAGTTCTCATGAAATCTCAATTTATCATCCAGGAGTGCTCGGGGGTGGGAGCACCTTGCAGGTTGTACAGGGTATCAGCAGAACATGAATGAGTGGGCAATTGGGGACTGAGGTCTAATCTGCCCTTACTTAGCCAAATCTGCCCTTAGTCTGGTTCGAGTCACAGACTGCTGGGGAAAGGGACACCCTTCACAGACTGCTGGGGAAAGGGACACCCTTCACGAAAGATGTCAGCTTAGGCCAGCCAGGCGGCAGAGCAGACAGACGAGCCAAGCTGGGAAAATTGATCTGCCCCCGTGGGCAGCAGCTTTTTAATCTGGATGAGCTGGAGCGCTCAAAACAGACTCTTCCAGAAGGAAGTAAAGGCATCAGCCACCTGGGTGGGTGCATGGGTGGCAGACGCGAACCCTCACCGCAAACAGGCGCAGGACGTTGGCGACCATGATGGACACGGAGCTAGCCGAGGCGCCCACCACGGCCACCACGCGCTCTGGGGGCGCGGTGCGCAGCGGGGGGACGCCTCCGGGGCAGCGAACGCTGGCCTCGTCGCCGTCGCCGCGCCCTCGGATGAGCGCCTGCACGAAGCTCAGCGCCTGCTCCAGCGCGTAGGTGTCCCGCGAACAGGTGTCGAGCAGCCGCGCGCCCAGCCGCACGCCGGGCAGCAGCTCCGGGTCGGCATTGACGCGGTCCAGCGCGTAGAGCATCGCCTCCAGCCGGTGCACGCCCTGCTCCTTCTTCAGCGGCCCGCACGCACGCCCCGCCGCTCCCCGCGCGTGCACCGGGAACAGGCCGCCCAGCGTCAGGCCGCCCGCCAGGCGCACCGAGCCCGCACCGCGCGCCACGCCCGCCTGCGACAGCCACCAGGCCAGCGACAGCAGCAGCACCCGAAGCCGCGCCATCTGCTCGCGGGCTGCGGGAACGGAAGACACCGGGACGTTCTGAGCACCAGCGGACTCCGCTGCCACCCTGTACTCAGATGCCACCTCGGGAAACTGGCCAGACACCGGGCGCGCAGGAAAAGTTGGTGACTCGGTGACTCGCGCTCAGACAACTCCGCCGGCTCTCCCAGGCCTCCACAGAGCTGCTTCAGCCTCCCTGAAATTGTCCCCCCAGCCCCACCCCCAAAGGTCTTTATGGCAGATCCCGCCCCGTCCCCTCGCCCCACAGTTCCGGGCACCTCTTCCTCTGGACCCACCCCAGGGTATTCTAGGCTCCCTCCCAAGCGGTGCTCACCTGAGCCAACCTCTGGCCAGTAGGACGAATCTTCGACTGCTGTAAAACCAGGGCTCTAGCCTAGAGGATTTAAGGATTCCGGGGAGGGATGAGGGTGAGGGCAGAGATCCCCTCCAGAGCTTGCGAGTGGAGGAAGGGCTCTCTTTCCCTCTCCCCGTCTCTGGCTCCCTGGGTCTGTTTCTCCCCTAGACTGTCTTTAGATTGTGCCTGACCCAGATTGGTTATCTGGGTTTCAAGGGTACAAGCCTGGATCCTGGCAACACCAATAAGCTTGGCCACTCCATCCTCAATATGCCAATTAAAGAGACAAATAATAGTAAAAATTGGAGAAAAGAGATTTACATGATGTGTCTGGCCACAGAGAGAAGAGGAACGAAGAGGTCCAGTGACCCCACCCCCCAAGTTGATCTTCAGAGACTTGGGTTTAAAAAGAAAGTGACACACACAGCTAAGTGATTCTGGTCATTTGGGGTCCAGTCTCTCCTGCAAGGTGGTCTGACAAGTTGTGAAACTGAAATCTCTTCCTGCGAGGCATGCTCCCTCTCAGGCTGCACCAGGCTTCAGTGTTCGGCTTCTCCCAGCGTGAGACTCCTGGGGAATTTGAAATCTTCAGGGTCTGTTAGCGGAAGGAAGAGCACACAGGTGTCTCCAGAACACCTTCTCCCCTTTCTGTCTTTCTCCTTCTCTGTTCTGACCACTAGAATTTTTTCACTTTTAAACTAATATTTTATACGTATTTTTTGTGTGTGAGCATGCGCATGCGCACATGCATACAGGGGTTGGTTTTCTTTCCACTCTGTGGGTCCTGGAGATTGTACCCAGGTTGTGAGGCTTGGCAGAAAACATTTTAACCAGCTGAGCCATCTCACCAGCGCCCAGTAGTCTTTTTGAATGCACTTGCCTAAGAGCCTCCCCAGCTTTCTCTCGGCAACCCTGGGACAAACCTGTAAGTGACAGATGACAGGAGCAGAGGCTGAGAGTGCCAGCCCAGTGAATCTGAAGGACAGGTGCAAGGCTTGGTAACGGGGTGGGGGTGGGGGGATGCTGAGCTTCAACATCACCAAACATACGGAAGTTCTGCAGAGAGACTCTCCCATCCTGCAGACTGGGAAACAGACACCCCAGGGAGTGATTGACAGGCCAAGGCCATGCAGCTGGCTTATGTCAGCAACTAGATTTGCATTCAGAGTGGAGTGAAACCACCAGCCCACCCACTGGTGTTGGAGGGAGGAAGGGCAGGGCTGGTTGGCCCTGCGGCTCCCATCTGGGTCAGGAGTCCTGAGCTGTTGTCCCCCAGGTCATTTCTAAAAGCTTCCCAGCTCTCTGGAGCCGGAGCTCTTGTATCCGACTGTTCCATCTCATGGTTGGACCATGGTGAAGGGGCTTGGCTCAAAGACGCTTTCCCATCATTGCCAACAGAGGACAGGACTGAGCTCTCTGAAGCTGGACAGCAAAGGCATCTTGGAGACAGATGCTGAGGCCCAGCCTCCCAGGATTAGCGCACTTGTCCAAGTGGGGCCTGAGCCAGGACTAATTGCACTCCATTAGTCAGGGTGGATTAGGGTGGCAGCAGAGGTCTGGGCGTGGCTGGTGGAGAGGGCAAGCGGCAGAAAGATGCCACCATTCTGTGAATTCTCTTACCACGCCAAGTGGTTCACTCTCTCCTGGGGTGGAAGCCAGCTTAGTGGGGGTAGGCCAGAGTGGGTGACACCCAAAAAGACTGTCCAAGCAGAGTGTGTGTGTGTGTGTGTGTGTGTGTGTACATGTGCATTCGTACTTGTATGTGTTCGAGCACATGTGCACCAACTACTTCACACATTTAACAGCCAGGTGGTCTTTCTTATAGAAGTGACCTAAGACCATACATTTGAGGGTGCAATGAATGCGAGGTGTTAAAGCTTCTGATCTCTGAAGTAGGAGTGCTGTGAATTGCTCACCTTCTCGCTTTCAGAGAACACGTAGGCAGGAGAGTCAGTGCATCCATCCATCCATCACTGTCTTCAGCACAAGAATGCTGAAAAGCATGGCATCTGCATCTGTGCAACTGATCAAGGGTGTATGAAGCACGATCCTAATTAGTCTTCTCAATAAAAACCAAGAACCAAATATCAGGGTAATAACCTGAAAGATCAGAGAAGCAGAGCAGTAGCCACTAGAGACTTCTTACCTCTACGAATCCTCAGGCAGAAAGGGGGCGAGATCCTGTCTCCACCTGCCTTACATTCCTGTCTCCACCTCCCAATTGTGCTGAGATTAAAGGCATGAGCCTCCCAAGTGCTGGGACCAAAGGTGTGTGCCACCACTGCCTTACAAGATGGCACAGACTGGGGGCCAAATGGCAGAAATCTGTTTTCTTACAGTCCTGGAGGCTATGAGCCTGAAACTAGGGTGGCACATGGGCCGGGTCCTGTGAGAGCTGCCCCAGGCTTGTAGATGATGGCCTTCTTGTGGCCCATTGTCGTGTACATGTGCGGACATCTCTCACTTCCTCTTCTCACAGGCCAAGAACTCCATCAGATCAGAGCTGAGATACTGAGTCTTGGTGGTCAGCTTGAGCTGCTGGACAGATCCTTAGAAGATCCCTGAAGCACACAGCTGGTGTGCCTATGAGAGCGCTTCCAGAAGGACGGCCCTGTGTGATGGTAGCTCAGTCCAAAGACATGGCCTTGAATGTGGGCAGAACCAACAGAGAGAAAGCCAGCAGGCAAGCACAAGCTTCACTTTTCTCAGCAAGTGTGTCTATGGCCACTGCAGCCATCGGCACCGGGTCCCGGCACTTGTCACCTTCAGTTTTCCCAGGGTCACTTTCCTGTGTGCATGAAGCCAAAGTTCACCTTCTCCATTTGCTTTTTCCCAATGGCCAATGGTGTTGGGCATCTTTGATGTGCATTTGCCTATTTGTATAGCTCCTTTAGAGAGATGGCTATTCAAATCTGTTGGCCCTTTTTAAAGTGTGGGTATCTGTCTTCTGGTTGAGCTGTAAGTCTTGGACTTGTTGGACATATGACTTGCAAAGGTTTTTATTCCAGTCTGTGGCTGGTCTGTTTACTTTCTTCAAAATGCACAAAATTTTAATTTTGTTGAGATCCGATTTACATTTTTTTTTATTGTTTGTATTTTGGTATCACATCTAAGATCTCACAAGAAATTCCAAGGTCATGAAGATTTATACCTGTCCTGGCTAGTTTTCTTCTTCTTCTTCTTCTTCTTCTTCTTCTTCTTCTTCTTCTTCTTCTTCTTCTTCTTCTTCTTCTTCTAATCAACTTGACACAAGTTCCTAGTCCTCTGGGAAGAAGGAAACTCAATTAAGAAAATGTCCCCACCAGATTGGCCTGTGGGGCATTTTCTTAATTAATGTTTGATATGGGAGGGCCCAGTCCACTATGGGAGGTATCACCCCCAGGCGGGTGGTCCTGGGGTCTACAAGAAAGCAGTTTGAGCTACTACAAGGATCCAGGCAGGAAGTCAGTTCCTCCATGGCCTCTGTATCAGTTTCTGCCTGAAGTTCCTGCTCTGATGTCTCTCGTTGATGGAGTGTGATCTGAGAGTTAGAAGCGGAAGTCAGCCTTTCCTCCTCTAGTTGCTTTTGGTCACAGTGTTTGATCACAGCAATAGAAACCCTAACAAGATACCGCCTATGTTTTAGTTTTTAGTGCTTTATAATTTTAGCTCTAATGTTTAGATCTTTGATCCATGTTGAGGGAATTCTTGAGTATAATATGAAGTTGGTCCAACTTCAACCATGTGCATGTGGCTATCCAGTTGCATACACAGGAAGCATCCATGGTGGATAACTTGTAGGCCAAAACCTGAATGAAGAGTACAGTAAAACAATGCTCACGTCTGGCAGGTAGAAAGAACAGCAGCTGGAGAACAGGTGAAAACAAATGTCACAATAACAACAACAACAATATCAAGAAATAAGAACAGGTGTTCTTGCTGAAAATTCATGTGTGAAACTCCAGAAGAAACACACCTTCAAATATGAGGGGGATAAAACTAAAACAAACCACTAAGCCACAAGCAGATCTGGAAGCAGGACATTAATGCAAAACAAGATCTTGATTAAAAAAAAAAAAAAATCTAGCAGGCTGGAGCTCTAGTTCAGTGATAGAGTGCCTGCCTAACATGCACAAGGCCTTGGGTTCCTCAGCACAGCAGGAAAAAAATGAAAAGGGCCACAGCATTTTTCAAGAGAACAGGGCAGACACAGTGAGCTGAGGCAAGAGGAGGCAAAGGGACACCAAGCACAGTTCTCCTTTCTCGGGTTGTACTGATGTCTGTCTGTGCCAGCTCACCCGTGGAGGTCCTCTTGTTGTGGAATATTATTTTAAGATGTGTTACACTTGTTTAGGCTGTAGAACATTTGCTTTAATGATGCAAAGGTGTGTTGCACTCATCTGTGCTGCATTTGTTTAACTCTGTGAAGCAGTGTTACTTTGACGGTCTGAAGCACCTGATTGGTCTAATAAAGAGCTGAACGGCCAATAACAAGGCAGGAGAAAGGATAGGCGGGGCTGGCAGGCAGAGAAAATAAAAGAGGATTTGAAATCTGGGGAAGCAAGAGAGATCAAGGAGTGGGAAGAAGGAGCTAGCCACCCAGTCACCCGGTCACCCAGTCACCCAGCGAGTAAGAGTAAAAGATTACAGAAGTGAGAAAAGGAAAAAGCCCCAAGGCAAAAGATAGATGGGGTAATTTAAGAAAAGCTGGCTAGAAATAAGCCAAACTAAGGCCAGGCATTTATAAGTAATAAGTCTCCATGTGTGGTTTATTTGAGAGCTGGGTGGCCTCCAAAGAGTAAAAACAACCAACAACACCCTCTCACTCAGAGTAGAAAATATTCCTGTGAAGCCTTCTATGGAACACCAAACTAACCCATAATACTCAACTGTGTTACAAAGGAATTTCTCTGTTCACAAAATATCACACATTGGAGATGACAACACACATCATGAAATTAATACATAGGTAGAATAAAAAAAATTAAAAAACATTCAGGTCAAACTAAGAAGCAGAGAGACAGAAAGACCAGCCAAACATTTACAAATTGACAGAGACAAACCTGTCACAGCCAGTCTTGTTTGTCCCAGAGATGTGCTTAATGGATTAACGATTTAGGAAATGTATTTCTGTAATTCACTACATTAACAGATTAAAGGCAAAACATGATTATCTAAATGGATGCAGAAAAAGCATTTGGTCCTATCTACTGTTCATTCATGATTTATAAGTTTAGCCATCTGGGGATCTTCTTTAGCTTGACAAAACTATCTACTAAAAGCCTACAGAAAGTCCTGCACCCAGCATGGAGCCAAAATAATCCTTATGCTAAAGTGGTATGTTTTAGCGTGTATGTTGAATGCTTTGTTGGTGGGTTCTGGGTAGTTCCACTCCTTCTGGCATACTTCGACGGGAATAGAAGTAAGGCAGAGTCTTACGGTGTTTGCTGACTTTCGAACCTTTGCGGTCTTCTGGTGATGAAATCCTTCCACCTTGGTTCAGCAGAAGTTCTTCATGTTGATTCCTGGGAAACTAATACAGCCTTTAGCTGACTTGCTTCCTTCCAGGGGCTGTTCTTACGGGTCTCGTGCTGTGGACTTCTTGAAGGACCGACTCTTCGTGTTAATTGATATCTAGAGAACATACTTTATATCTAATTGCAATTGAAATGTCATTCGTTACAGTGGACAAAGACAGCATCAAAGTTTTGTAAAAAGAGCTAAAAATTTCCAACTCAAATAATGAATAAATTTTAGTTCTACTTTTTTGCTTTCCCTGAAAATCTGGGCTGCCAGTGGCAGTAATAGCTAATATAGCAGTTTATTTGCTTAATATTTGCTTCAAGTATGAGCCAGCAATGAAACATTGTATATATTGTTCCCTTTGTAGGCTACAAAAAGCATCATTTTCTATTAAAAAATGATTTTTTTTTCCTCTCGCCATCTGAAACTAAGCAGCCAGGGCCTTATTCTTGTACATTTTTAATGCACATTCATTTTGCCCTTTTCAGTAGTATTACCATTGTAGTTACGAATAAAGAGTGAATAAAAGCCTGGGAGGTGGAGGCTGACCTTCAGCCTTTAGGCGCCTGTCTCCCACTGCGGCACAGTAAGGGTGTCACGGTGCCTTCTGGGAAATGTAGTCCGTTTTGGAAACCAGGTGGCTGGCGCGCACGCGCAGTTGAGCCCAGTACGGTTCCCTCGCTGGATGTTGGGCTTACTAGGCTTGCAGGCAGAGCGGGCGTAGCTGGGAGCCCGCGGGGTGGAGCTGCGAGCCAGGCGGGAGCACGCAAAGGCCTCGGTGGCAGGTGCAGGCCATTGGCCCTGACTCCAGGTCGCTCCGGATCCGCGCCGGACTAGCGGTCTAGGAAGCAGCGGCTTCAGGTTTGCGCATCAGGGCGGCCTTGAGCACAGCGCCTGCAGGCTTACCATCCCCGAGCTGAAACTTTGTTTCTGTCAGTCTTCGGTGTTGGACAGTGTCTTAGAGTGATTCCCACAGTCTGTATTCTTTGTTGGTGAAGTTCTGTTCCTTTGCTCTAACGTTTTGCTGTTGGAAAGAGTGGAAGGATGCTGAGCATGGACCCTAGGACTTGTTAATACCAAGCGCTCTTACATGAGCTGCACCTCCAGCCCATTTTTTCCAAAATTTAAATTCAATTCTCGCTAGTGATGCTGTTCTTGAGCGTGTGTGGTGTGGGGGGGGGGGAGGCTTCTTGTTAATTTAAGAGACTTTGGTAATTTTTCTGACCAGAGGCAAACGCCCACGAGGATGAGAGGACTAATTTCTAGTCTTCTGAAAAGGGTATGCATTCTGCCATCACTTCTTTCACTTGCAATGTCCAAGTGCAGATGGGTGGAATATTTATGCCTTCTCTTACCTTCATGAGTTGCACACCATGGCACCTTCTACCTTGCTGAAGAACTCAATAGCTTGGTTCAGTTGTCTTTATTCATAATCTCTAGTGAAAAGGTCACAGGCCCAATAACAAGGTGTGCTTCTTGCCTTCTTCTGGCTTTGGTGGCCATAACAAGGTGTGCTTTTGGCTTGCTTCTGGCTTTGGTGGTCATGCCCAGGTTCCATCTAGCTTGGGGAGGCTGGGCTGTGCAGATGCCCAGCAGGTGGTTTCTAACCTGATCTGGCCCAGGGAGAACTGGAGAGCAGTCAGAATGAGTGAATCTCACAGCCTCTTCCTCCAGGTGTCTTCTCGGGAGGAGCAACAGAGGGAGAAAAATGGCCAAGAGGTTGCTGCCAGCCCACGTTCAGGTGAGTAAAGGCCACTTCTTTTTTGAGCTGCCTTCAGGCTGACAGAAAAGGCAAATCTATTTCATTCTTTCTTGAACTCTCTGGGCTTCAGAACCCAAGGAGGAACAGAAGCTGCTGAAAGGTGAGACTATAACTCCTAAAGGGAGGTTCTTCCTGTCTCCATTAATCAGTTACATAGCCAATGACCAGGAGTTAACTGCCTTCCCTTACTTATTGAACAGACATTAGTCTGTCAGACTGTTATATAGTCCCCTGGTTCTTGCATTCTCTTGGAGAAGGTGTCAGCAAGACACACAGAGCCTCAGCAAGCAAGGCTTTATTAGAACAGGAACTTACTTGCACAGGCAGAGTAGTTGTCTGAGAGATGGAATCAGCTCATAGGGTGTCAGCTCCAGTTTTTAATATCTTTTCCACTTAACGCTCTTGACTGGTGGAAAGCCTATCACCCCTGCCTCCCCGGTATATGTTAACTTGAGGTCTTGTGACGAGGTTGTAGGACTGGTTTCATCCTCACTTGTCTCATCCATGCTCATCAGCTCCAGTATCCTTTGGCCATAAAGCTAAGCTTAAGCAATAGATCTTTTGTTCCCATACCAGCCCCTACCTTCATACTCATATTTAACCTCTGCCTGATGACGAGAAGTGGATCTGGGCTGCATCCAAAGGTACAGAAGGAAAAGGTTACATGGCATAAATGTAGAAGCAGAGCACAGAGACCCATAGGTTCAAGCTTTATTTAGACTTGTCCCCATGCAGAGTTCCTGATGATGCAAGCCATACTCCTTTGGTGCTTGATTGGCTGAGCCATTTGATTCTGCTCAAAGAAAGGCATGGGTACCAGTCTCTTAGGGGAAGCTTTTCTGAGTTGAGACTGGCAAGTGACTTAGCCAGTAAAAAGATTCACACACTCTCTGGGAAGATGGCTTAATTAGTAACATATTTGCTACACAAGTCTGAGGACGTTAGTTTGATGTAATGCATAGAACTCAAGTAAAAAAGCCAGGAGCAGTGGTATGCTGTTTGTCATCCGAGCCCTGGAGAGGCAGGTGGATCCCTGGGGTTCACTGGGGTTCACTGGCCTAGTGAGTCAACAAGGGCTAGGCCAGTGAGAGGCCCCGTCTCAAAAACAAGATGGATAGCATACTGAGGATTTGACACCTGAGGTTGACTTCTGGTTTCAACACACTTGGGTACATATACAGATACACACACACACACACACACACACACACACACACACACACAACACACACACATACTCATATACATCTGAAAAGGACAGAGATTCTGAAAGAAAAGGAGTAGCGGCCGGGGATGTTGTTTATGGATGAGCACTTGCCTAGCATGCTCGAGGCTCTGGGTTCGATTCCTAGTGCTGCCAAGAAACAGAAGTGGACTGCCTCTTCCTTCATTTCCAGGGAGCAAAGTCAAACCACTCATCTTTAAATTTACTTTTGCCCTTTCAGAGCAGGAAAGATGCTAAGCTGTGTGACCAACTTGGGGTTGTGGAGATGTGCCTCTGGCTTGGCAAAGAAAAAGTGAACTCCTAGCATTTCCACTCTAGAAGGACCACCGGTGTTATGCACAGATTCCCAGCCCTATAATTTTGTAGTGTATCAGAACTTGGAAACCACCACGCCATCTCCTTTCGAAGACTAATACATTTCTTAGTCTCGAGTTCTGTTCTGTCTTCCTGATCCTGTTTTGCGATGTCAGGTGTTTGTTCTCTTAGGGCACAGTGAGTCACTTACTGTAGGAACCTCCTGAATGCATGCTGGTTAATGAAGCTGTTGTCTGGAAATGCCTGCTTGGCTTGAAACACTCAAAACCCTCACAGAGTTGCTTCTCACTCCTGCTCTCTGTGGGCATCGTCTGGGATGAGCAGGAAGGGGTTTGCTCTTTCAGGAGCCTGTGACGTTCAGGGACGTGGCCGTGTTCTTCAGTCAGGAGGAGTGGTTGCATCTGGACTCTGCGCAGAGAAGCCTGTACCGGGAGGTGATGCTGGAGAACTACAGCAGCCTGGCCTCACTGGGTAAGGGGTTTATTTGGGGTGCATATTCTGCCATGGAAATGCATGATCTCTACCCTCTACCTGGGAGGATGTGTGAAGGGTTTGGCTAGGTTTGGCCTGTGGATGGGCTCAGACATGGCTGTATTTCCTCCTGGCTGTTCTGAGATGTCTGAATATGGCTGAGTTAAATAAAGGGCACCTTCTCTTGTGTTTTTCCTGTCTCCCCAAACCCAGCTCTGTTGTGGTGGGTCCCCTAAGCCATCCCACCAAAAGAAGCACCGAGCCAGAGCCCTGACTCACATCCTGAAGCTGTCTCTCAACATCCTCTAAAAGCCCAGCTTTAGGCTGCTTTCTAAACAAAACTTCTCTTCCTATGCACTGAGCCCTGACCTTGGGGTCTACTTGTCCTGGACCTCTATGCTAATATGGCCACTCATGTCTTCTTGTTCATGTATTCATGTACTCAGGTATTCTGTTTTCCAAGCCAAAGGTCATCTCTCAGTTAGAGCAAGCGGAAGACTTCCAGATGATGGGAAGTGGAATGCTTCGAGGTGTGTACTTAGGTAAGTGGCAGAGGGATCAGAACTTGAACTTGGCATTTCTTACCTGCCTGGGCACAATAAGAGGATTATGCTCAGAAGACACTGGCCAGGGACCTCCTTTGATGTGCCAGCACATGGAGATTGCTGGGAAGGACATGTCTCCCTTCTTTGTGTCTGGTCATCTTGTGCATCAGGTTTGGAGGGAGAGGTTAATTCCCCAAGCACAGATTGCACTTTGTCAAATGCATTTGTCATTCAATAGCATGTGCTACAGTGTGATGTGCAGTAAATGTCATCGGTGTCGACTGGGCTACCCTTCCCTTCTACTGCACTGATAACCTGTACTGCTTTATGGCTTGAACATAACTTCTATGACTGTAGTGCATCCCTCATCCCACCTTTCACTTCAGTGCATCAGTGATAACCTCAGAGTATCCAGACTGTGTTGGTGTCACATTAAGGAAAATAAATCAGAGCACTTCCCCTTGGAATAGTTCAACAAGAACAAGCCCAGATTTAAATTGTCTGCTTCTTTCTCCCCATGTCTTCCATCTCTCTATTGTATGAATCTAAATCTGTACCTTCCTGAATGCTGTCTTATGAGTCTGCCCCTGTGCCCGTGTGTGTCCCCAACAAAGGGCTTTTGCTCTGTATTTATTGAATGTCACAGGAATATGGAGAAAGAATGAGGGAAATTTTACAACAATCTTTAACAGAGTTTTACAAGGGATGAAACTTTTCTGACTCCAGCTGACCCAGATAACAAACAAATGCTATCAAGTAATATCTGAATGCTGCTTCCAACATTTATGGAGATACTCATTTTATAATGTTGCTTTTCAACATAGTTTTTGCTTTCCACAAGAGACTACCACATCATGCATACATACACACATGCATTGCTCTCTAGGTCGGGGTCATGGAATTAGATTACAATTCTCCATTAGTTTAGGTTCTAAAAGTTGGTTGCATGGGAAATCCAAGACAAGTAAGGATGGTTGTGACTTTGCTCTGATAAAGGCAAGTAAATAAACAGACTGAGTACATAGTATGAAGACAGTCTTGAATCTTAAGTGATCTCAAGGTGTGTTACTAATTCTGGCTGTGAGGTCCAACAAAAGTTCCAGACTTTTTGAATTTTCATAATAATGTATCACCATTACTGTCTTGGGCTTTTGCTTTGACTTTGTGACTCAGTGTCCATTGTTAAGGAAAAATAACAGAAGAATATGTACACATGCAAATACATGAGAGAAACTAGGTGTGCCAATATGGTGACAGTTACAGGATTTCAGCAGGTTTGTAGATGGTCATCAGACTGTTTACCACTGTGACAATTCGTGAGCCACGACAGCAGATCTTTGTCCCTGGTTTGACTCTGATTGCCACATCACAAGTGCCCACTTTCTGTTCTGCTTTGCATTTTGTCTTTGTTTCTGGCTCAGAGGATGATTCTCTTGAACCCTGCTGCTTACCCAGAATTCACTTCTCTCTGGCAGTAGCTGGGTATTCTGAGTTAGTTGCATCTTGGGTTGCCATTCATGACCTGTCTTCAGATTTTCCTTTGTTTTGATGAGGATATTTTCCATGAATAATTTTTTAGAGTTTATGTGTATAATATATGCATATGTCTAAGTTCTTTCTTCTTTCTTTTGGCAATAGGCTTTGGGGTAGAATTCTGGCATTAGATGTCTTGTTCCCTATCAGCAGTGTCCACACGTGGCTCCACTCTACTGTCTTTGAGCAATAAGTGCTGATAACAAGTCCCAGCCTGATTCTATTTCTCCTGTTTTCTGTACAGGTGACCTCTTTTATAATCAAGAAGATGAAAGCTCCTTTATAAAATATATTCATTTCTTTTGAATCACTGATTTCATTTCTTACAGTGTATCCTAAGTATCCTGGCTCTTACTTAGATTTTAGATTTTATTTACATTGATTTATTTGTATTGTGCAGGAGGGGTGGGGGATAAGCCACAGCTTGAGTGTGAAGCTCAGAGGACGGCTCTCAGGAATCAGTGCTCTCTCTCCTTCTGCTATTTGAGTCCCAGGGATGAACTCAAGTTGTCAGGCTTGGCAAGCATGCACCTTTCCCCATCCCGCCATCTTGGGCCCTAGACTTTTATCTTCAACTTCATCTTCTTATCACTCAGCTTAAAGTATCAGTGTAGTTATCCCCACTGCATAATGCTTTGCTTTTGTTTGTTCCTATACAGCTCTTATAAGGCCCTAGTTACTTCATTAGCAATGTGGTTACTTGGCTATTGAATGGAAGCCCGTGAGAACTGGCCCTGGCCTTGCTATTGCCTGTAGTTCCCAGAGACTTGGCCTTTGCGTTGTCTATTGAGAGAACACTCGTTACAGCATTGGCGTTCTGACAAGGGCCAGGGGGGCACTGTTGAGACTAAAACTGCTTCACAGAGCCCCTGAGGGCAGAGGCATCTCCTCTTCCCTTTCTCCTCTTCCCTCTCTCCTTCGCTCCCTCCTCTTCCTCTCTAAAGCTTTCTTTTGAGATTTACCTGAATATACTGGCACCCGATCTGGGTGATGAAACTGAAAAGTAACATACGCTCTGCTCACAAACACCTGATGATCCAGCCTTTGTTGCTGAACCAAGACTGGCACCCCCTCCTGCTGGAAGAGCTGCCATCTGATGGCCTCAGTGCCCACCCCACCCCCCCGCCACACACACACACACACACACACACACACACACACACACACACACACACACACACACGCACGCACGCACGCACAGTTCTTCAGACCCTTCCTTTCAGACATGTCTACCCTATTTCTTTTCCTTTGCCTTGTTCCTAACCTTTCCTGAGATTCTGAGTTTGGCTTTGTTAGCTGTGTTCATGGATTTCGTTATTTTCCTTTCTTCCCAGTGCAAGAGTCACTTACATTTTGTTTAATTTAGGATGGAAGAGCTTGTTTGAACCCATAGTTTCCAAAGGAGAAAATAAGGAAGTCTTGAAAAACCACAGAGTTGATGATTTTTTTGACTTCATATTGGGAAGAACATATGTAAATGAGGAACGGTTCGAGGACCAACAAGGCAAAAAGAAGAAGCTTTGCAGCGAAATGCTGCTTTCCATTAGAGAAGACTGTATACCAGAGAGGGGCTCTAAGGGTACTGACCTCCTGAGAAATCCTGGTATGAAGTCTCCATTTACTGGAAAACTTGGACTTGTCTCCAGAGGAAGAAAGCCCGGCTCACAGCAGTACTCAATTCTATTTAAACAACTAGGATTCAACACAATACGAAAGTGTTATAAATGTAACATCTGTGGAAAAGTCTTTCTCCACAGTTCTTCCCTGAGCAAGCATCAGAGGATCCATACTGGAGAGAAGCTCTACAAATGTAAGGAATGCCGGAAAGCCTTCAGCCAGAGCTCGTCCCTAACCCAGCACCTGAGAGTCCATACTGGAGAAAAGCCGTATATCTGTAGCGAATGTGGGAAGGCTTTCAGCTTCACTACCTCTCTCATTGGGCACCAGAGGATGCATACTGGAGAGAGACCCTATAAATGTAAGGAATGTGGCAAAACCTTCAAAGGCAGCTCATCCCTTAACAATCACCGGCGGATCCACACTGGAGAAAAGCCGTATAAGTGTAATGAGTGTGGGAGAGCCTTTAGTCAATGTTCATCTCTTATTCAGCATCATAGAATTCATACTGGGGAGAAACCATATGAATGTAGCCAGTGTGGGAAAGCCTTTACATCAATATCACGGCTAAGCAGACACCACCGTATTCATACTGGAGAGAAGCCTTTTCATTGTGATATGTGTGGCAAAGTGTTCAGTTACCACTCAGCCTTGATTATACATCAGAGAATTCACACTGGAGAGAAACCATATGCATGCAAGGAATGTGGGAAAGCCTTTAGCCAAAGCTCAGCACTCATCCAACATCAAAGAATCCACACTGGAGAAAAGCCATACAAGTGCGATGAGTGTGGGAAGGCCTTTTCCTGGATCTCACGACTTAATATCCATCACCGAATCCACACAGGCGAGAAACCTTATCATTGTAAGGAATGTGGAAAAGCTTTCAGTTCCCACTCAGCAGTCAACACTCACCGAAAAATCCACACTGGTGAGAAACCTTACAAATGCAATGACTGCGAAAAAGCCTTCAACCAAAGCTCAGCCCTTATTCAGCACCAGAGAATTCACACTGGAGAGAAACCATTTAACTGTAAAGTATGTGAGAAAGCCTTCAGACAGAGTTCATCGCTAATGACACATATGAGAATTCATACGGGAGAAAAGCCTTATACATGCAAAGCCTGTGGGAAATCTTTCAGTCAAAGTTCATCTCTTGCCAACCATCAGAAGACTCATTGAGAAAAACCATATAAGAAAAATGCATGTGATAAATCTGCCAAAAGACATTGATTCTGTACTGACTGTAACAGAATTCATCCTGGAGAGAAAGTGATGAGTAATAGTTGGGGGTGAGCATCAAGATAGACTTCAGCAAACATCAGGCATTTGTGATGCAGTATAAACTTGTGTTTGGAAAACTTATATAAAATATAAAATGTTTTCCACATGTTCTTAAGTTTTATTGACTATAGAGTTGACTCTAGGGCTAAAAGATTAATATTTCCTAGTGATTCAGACTTAACAGCCACCAGCTTTTGTAACATCACTGGGGACCTGGTGATTTAGGTAAAAGCTGAGCCCTGAATCAGCAGACTTCAGATGAGCCTAGGATCTATGTTGGACAAAGCCTTTCAGTGGTAATGCAGAGTAGCTAGATTAGGAAGAATGAGAAAAGAAATCTACATAGGTAACTTGTAGCTACCTCATGGTCACTAAAGTTTGCTTTTTAATACTCTGGAAACAAGTTCTTGTTTATTAGAACTTTTGGTTCATTTTTCTTTCCTCTAAGTCACTGACCCGAGAAGAAAACTCGCTCTGTAAGCTGTGCGGGTTATTGTCCCGTGCATTGTCTTCCCCCATTCACCACCTCTGATTCAGACCTAAAGGCACTTTAAGTCACAAAATGCATGGTGTCTCCA
Source organism: Peromyscus leucopus (assembly GCF_004664715.2). Classification (NCBI taxonomy): domain Eukaryota; kingdom Metazoa; phylum Chordata; class Mammalia; order Rodentia; family Cricetidae; genus Peromyscus; species Peromyscus leucopus. The sequence goes on along the minus strand of NC_051086.1, from coordinate 33,938,475 downwards.
CTTGGTTTTCTCAGAAAGTAATTGACTCTGCTGTATTAAATTGTGAAGTAAAGGCTCTTCAGACAAATGCTTTTGAAATTTAATTTACACATACATACACACACACAGTTAGTTAGAAAGGAGAAATTCTATCACGGTGTAGCCACAGAGAGCACAGCTCCTGGTCCCAGGCTATTCCTGCTTCCTTGTGCTCCCTGTAGCAATTGTGCACTGCTTCTCTAAACTCCTGGAGTCAGCTTCTTAACCCTGTGAGTTTTCCAGGGCGTTCTGAGTCATGTGAGCCTCCATTCTCCTGTTTCCATTCAAGTAAGTTCAAAGCATGTAACCCTAGCCCTCCTTCCATTCTGCCCCTTCTGCAGTGTTCCCGGTGTCTTGGAGTAATACAGATGTCTGATTATTTTCTTCCATTTATGGCTGAGCATTGAGTGGGCATGCCACAGCAGCAGTCCTTATTCTCAGTACCACGACCAATTGTGACACCACAGTAACTAACCCCCACTGGGGAGGGGTGTTTCCCAGGTTAGGAGAGTGTACGACTCTTGCAGAAGACCCTGGTTCTATTCCAGCACCTATTCTGCGTGATTCATAACTTCATGTAACTTCAGCTCCAGGGGATCCAAGGCTTCTGGCTTCCATGGGCATCTCTACTCACATGTGCACACACACATAAAGCTTTCCCCCTCCAACCAGTGTTAACAGCAGTGGTGATCTGTGTCCATAATCACAAATGTTTTTAAGGCATGTAATACCCATTACAAAAAATAAGAGCAGTAGCCTCCCACCGGGGACCAGGATCTCCCTAGCCACAGGTTTTGTCCTGGAAAATGAGTCTTCTCCTATGGAGCAAGCTGTAAGTGAAATGGCAGATACTGGCTGCACTCAATGGTTGTGCCACTGTTTTGCCAATGAGCTTATCTTTCCTGGCATCCTAAAGGAATCAGTACACCATGTCCATAGCCGAACAAAACTGTTGGCATCAACTCTCCCCCAGCAGCCTGCACAGTGCTTTTCAGCATTATGAAAGTGAGCTAGCATGGGGGGGATCTTCCAGCCAGATCCAAACTGATTTCTCCATGTCCTGCAACTAAAGGATGTGGTATCTCCGGCAACAGGGACTTCCACTTAGTCCTGGGATGCAAAAACAACCCCATAGAGACAATAAAGCTTGTAGGTTATGAGGTCATAGAGGCCTCTATGGCCAATAATTTTGAGAGAGGCAACACATTCCTGGAATTGGGATTTTTCACTCAAAAGCCTGTGGCTTCTGAGAGTGCCTCACTTCAGCCACTGGGGAGAAGGAGTATTTAGACACAACTGCTGGTTTTTTTGTTTTTGTTCTTCCAAATGATTTTCCAAATCAGAAAGATACTTGAGAGTGTTAATATTATGTCTTTTAAAAAAAAAAACAAAACAAAAACAAAAAACTGGAGGCTAGGGAAGGGCAGGCTCTCTAAAGATCCATGCCTATCTTTCCCAACCAAATGGCAATTGATCTTAGGATTTAGCAGCTAGCTGGATTTAAACAAACAAATAAACAAACAAATAAACAAACAAATAAAAGCTAAGTATGTGTACTTACATAAATAAATAAATAAATAAATAAATAAATAAATAAATAAATAAATAAATAAAAGCTAAGTATGTGTACTCAATTACTTTTATTTTTTTTTATCTTCCTGCTTCTGAAACAATCCTGGACTGAATATCAAGGTCCTTGGCACAAAACAAGCAAAACCCCTGAAACAATACTATGCACATTGTTCTGTGTGTTGTACACGTTAAACTGATTTAAATTATGATTAGTGGTGTAGGCTACACAGAGTCTCCTATTTATGTGCATAAATCTATGTAGCCCTGGCTGTCCCTCGACTCCATGAGTCAGGCTAGCCTGGTACTTAGGGGTGGGGTGGGGTTACTCTTAGACACTAAATTCCGGTTTTGTCTTGTCACATCACTTCGCCCGCCTAGCGCACAAGTCTGAGGACTGACTGAGAGAGCCTGGCCGGGTTGGCAGAGTTTGCCGGGTTTGTAGTGCACACCCCCAGCCCTAGACAACATTAACCTGAACGCAGGGAAAACACCGCCACAATTCTGCTCAGCTTTCAGAAATCGCTTGTCCCCGGTGCCTTCTGGGAAATGTAGTCAGAGCGGTCCCGAGGCATGCCGGGAATAGTAGTTTTCTGAGGTTTCTCCTGGTGGCGGGGCAGCTCTCGGCGTTTTGGGGGGGCTCCGGGCCGAGGTGATCCTGACTGTGCCAGGAGGGCGCATCTGGGGCAGACATCCTCGAGACCGCTCGTGCTGAGGGCGGCTGGAGCGAACGCCGGCGACCGTGAGTGGGACGGAGGGGGCGGGCGGGGCGTAGCGGGCGGTGGGCTTCGCGGCGGGCCTGGCGCGGCCTGGCATCTTGCTCTGCGGCCTCTGGCTCGGGGACCCGCCAGCAGGCTCGGCCTGCCACGGAGAGCAGCTGGGCCTAGACTGCGGGGCCAGGGCCCTGTGCATCTTCTGTTGCATCTTAGTGATGCAGGTCATGAAAACAACAGCCGATACCTAGCAGTCCAGGCTAACTTGACGAATTAGCGCATCTAATACCAAGTTACAGGCTCCTTGGCCCTTCATTGTGCCCACGGTGCAGAGTAAGAGACCAAGGCATAGAGTGGCCGGAGCATTCGCTGAGTCTTGTCTAGAGACCTGGGCTGGAAGCAGAATTCCCTTCCCATCTGTGTGCCTTGCAATGTCTTGTCACTTTGGGCCGTCTGTGAAGCCCTCGGCTGTCCACCTCAGCCACGTCGACAGCACAGCCCCACCTCTGCTGCACAGCGGAATGGTTCCAGGAATTCCCAAACAGCCAAAACTCAAGTCCTTTAGGTAGACTGGCATTGCGTTTGCAGAGAACTTGGACACATCGTCCTCTGTACTTTATATCAGACATATCTAACCTTTTGACGTTGCCAGTTTTTGTACAAGGCGCTAATAGGCCTGTAGGTGGGTGTGGAGGGACAAGTGTAAGACATTAGAAGTGTCATATATACTGAAGGGATGGAGTTTTGACAGATTGGTTTGGTCAGCATTCTTATCATTTGGTTTGCGGTGTTTATCGGGGATAGCTTTCCTGAGATCTCATGACCATTATGGTTAGGTTTTAAAAATTAATTTATGTTTATGTGTATATGTTTGTGTCTGTATGTGTGTATGTGTCCATGAGCCCAAACCTGGGGAGGCCAGAAGAGGATGTTAGATCTCCTGGAACTGGAGTTACGGGTGCTGGTAATCAAACTCAGGTTCTCTGCAGGAGCAGGAAAGTGCTCTTAACCACTGAACCACCTCTCCATACCCCCATTATGGGTGGTTTTAACTTCCTTGTGCTAAGCTTTCCCTTGGTACCAGAATTCCTTACTACACCCTTTTTCCTTTCCAGGCATATGTGGTCAGCACTCAGCTCTCCTTTGGCAGGAAAACTAAGAAAGGAAATGGCTGTGGATTTGCTGGCTGCACGAGGGGCAGTAAGTGAAGCTTGTCTTTGCATAAATTGCTTTCTGACTCCAAGATGTGGATGCATTTTCGTTCTTACTCCCGTTACTTTTCCCACTTGCAAAATTAGCATTTAACAGAGGTATGCCAAGTCCAGTTTGAAGCTGACCTTCAAGGAAAAGATATAAAAGCCTCCTACCCTACACCTATCAAAGAAGTAGACCTAGGGACAAAGAATTCTGCCGAGTCCAGAACAGGCGCTGTCCTGTAACCGCCATCTCACAAAACCTCCCAGATGCTTTTCTTTTCTTTTTTTTTTTTTAAAAAGGGGGGGGGGTAGAGGGGGAGAATCCTCCAGATGGAATGTCTATCCCATATTGTTAGCCAAAAGAGAGGTATGAGCTCATTTATAATTTATAATTTAAAATACCTTCTATTGCCAGGGAATTTGGTCTCCTCTATTTTGGGTTCTTAACTTCATTAGTAAACATTTAGAAATTTAGAAGGAAGCTTGAAGAAAATGTTATGAAAATTTGAGAAAAATAACAGGGCAGACAGGCTGTAAATCTTGGCAGCTGACAGGAGAAGGGAGAGGGAGGAGGAAGAAAGCCACATGTCAGCGTCAGGGTCCCAGAAAGAGGCAGGTTCAGCAGTGGGGTCAGCATACTGCAGAGTAGGCAGTAAGTTGTGTGGTGTGGGAAGTAGCTTCAGAGAGTTCATGAGAAATCCCAGAGTGCCAGGGGAAGCATGCTTGGGATTTTATCCAGTATCTGGAAAAAAAAGAAAAGAATAAAAAGGAAAAGTTATAGTTTTCTGGGTAACTCTGAAAATCAGGCAAGCTCCAAAGGCTACATGATGAAAGCCTACAAGGCACTCACTGCCCAAAGGCTTCTGGGAAGGATGAATACAGTATTCATTAAGGGATAATTAGTCCTCCTCCTTAGCACATCTTTAGGTGAATCAGATTTTGGGGGTGGAGGAAGCGGGTAGAGGCAAACTCCTGGCCAGGTAATTGAGAGGCCCCATTTTGCATGCATGTCTGTGCACCATGTGTGCCAGGTGCCCATGGAGGCCGGAAGAGGTTGTCAGATGCCCCAGAAGAGGCGTTATAGATGGTTGTAAGACGCTGTGTGGGTACAAGGAATCGAACCTGGATCCTGTGGAAGAGCAACCAGTGCTCTTAACCACTGAGCCATCTCTGTAGCCCCTGGATTAACTCTTAAAGGAAGGGCACAGACTATGTAAAGCTCTGAGTAGCTTAGAGTGTGTCAGTGAGTCTTAGTAAAGCCAGAGTACTTCCCCTTTTTCACTGGGTAATTTAAATCCTGAAGAGTGGCAGAACTGATGTTTACCTTTGTAGTGTTATCGGAGAATTGGGAGGTGGGGTCCAAAGGCAGCTCAGCAGGCTGGTTCATTCTCAGTGGTCTCTGAAGCCGTTAATCCCTTAACGCTGCCATGGCTCAGCCTGTTTCTCCCATAAGGCCAGTGCTACAGTAGTGACAAACACCAGCAGACCACAGTGTCCAGCAGTCCTAGCTCTAGCCTGGGCTCCCCTCTGTCCAGAGGTGGGGATGCTTCTCCATGTGAGCTTTCTCATCCCACGTGGACAGACAGAGTTCTTCATTTTAGGTGAGGGAAGTCATGGAAGAGTTTGTGCTTGTAGTGTAGCCGTTTCCTTCTGGCACCATCATGAGGCACAGAGTAAAGCTTGGTGACCTTCAGAAGACCTTGACCTGTGATTGCAGCAATGAACTAAGGAGAACAGTACAAAGTCTGTGCTAATGAGGATGTCATGGGAGGAGCAAGAGGGTCACAAGGTCCTAATCTGAGACTCCAGTCCATACTTATTCTTGCCCTATGTGTATGTGTCTGGGAGTGGGTAGCTGGTGGTGTTAAGGGTCTGTACGAGGTGGAAGAGTGACTGTAGTTGGGGACGTTTCCAGAGTTGCTCATGCTGTGGTGGGGCACAGTAGTGTAAGAAACCTCTGTAAATGCACAGGCTTGCCAAGCTGGAGGTACACAGATGGGTTCCTGTCTGTTGGTGCCCTCCCTGTCCAGGATGAACAGATGTTTCTGTACCACTCCCCTGGAAAAGTTTCTCAGCATCACTGCAGAGCCAGTTTCTGTGGACTGAGGTGCTGCTGTGTGACTTTTCCAGGGGTTAGTCCATGGCCATCATGCTGAGGAGCATGACTGATGGCAGACACTGGAGCAGTAGCTGAGAGATTACATCACATCCACAAGACAGAGGCAGAGAGAGTGAGCCTGGCCTATCATGAGGCTTTTGAAACCTCAAAGCCCACCCTCAGTGACACACCTCCTAACAAGGCCACACCTCCTGATTCTTCTTAAACAGTCTACCAACTGGGAACTTGTAGATGGATTTTTCTTTGGGCCACCAGCTCACAAACAAACAAAACAAAACGACACAGAGACTTATTATTAATTATGAAAGCTCTGTCTGTAGACTTGTCCCACTAGCTCTTATAACTTATATTAACCCATTTATATTCATCTATGTTTTGCCTCATGGCTTTTTACCTCTCTTCTGTCTTGGACCTCCTGTTTCCTCTCTGAGTCCTCTGGCATCAAGTTTGCACCTAGATTCATCTCCTCTTCTTCTCTGCCCAGAAGTTCCACCTAACCTCTTCCTGCCCAACTATTGACCACTCAGCTCTTTATTAAACCAATCAGAAAGTGCCTTGGCAATGACACCTCTTCACAGGGTACAAAAAGATTATTCCACAACAGGATCTAAATGTGAGCACCACAGCTTCCATTAAATTCCACTGACTCCTGCACTCATGAGCCTCTTGTGGTAGTTTGAATGAGAATGGCCCCCATAGGCTCATATATTTGGTACTTGGTCCCCAGTTGGTGAAACTGTTTGGGAAGGACTAGGAGGTATGGGCTTTATTGGAGGAAGTTTCAAAAGCCCTCCCCATTCCCAGTTAACTTCCTCTCTGCCCTGTGCTTGTGGATCAAGATGTAAGCTCTCAGCTACTGCTCCAGTGCCATGTGTGCCTCCCTGTTGTCATGCTCCTTGCTGTGATGATCATGGACCTACCCTGTGAACTGTAAGCTACAAATAAATTCTTTCTTCTATAACTTGCCTTGGCCATAGTGTCTTATCGTAGCAATAGAAAAATAACTAAGACACCACTTCATAGGGCTGAGGAAGAGAGCTCATCTTAATGGGTAAGTACTGATATCACATTATACAAAGAGTATGTGAGGTGAGAGATGAGGCTGCCATGTTGAAAAAGGACAGCTTGCAGCATCTGCTAATCAAAACATGCATGGTAACTTTGACCCAGCAGTTCAGTCTATTTCAGTGGTTCTCAACCTTCCTAATGCTGCGACCCTTTAATATAGTTCCTCATGTTGTGGTGACCCCCAACCATAAAATTATTTCATTGCTGCTTCATAACTGTAATTTTGCTACTGTTATAAATTATAGTGTAAATACCCGGTATGTAGGATATCTGATAGATGACTCCCAAAGGGATCATGATCCATATGTTGAGGACCACTGTTTTATCTATACACATAGGTGTGCCCCAACCCAGGAGACTGCTAGGAGACTGATTGTCGTGTACTGTTTGTGACAGCAAAGAAAGAACAGCCATCCAAATGCTCATATGCGGAGTCTAGGGAGGTAAAGTGAGTAAAGTGCTTGCCACATAGGCTTGAGGACCTGACTTCAGATCCTCAGTACCCTCATAGAAAGGTGGGGGTGCTGGGGTGCTGGATAGGTAGAAACAGGAGGGTCTCACTGACCAGCTGACCTTGCTGAGTCACTAAGCTCTAGGTTCAGTGAGAGGTTCTGTTTGAAAAGTAAAGTAGAAAGCAATAGAGCAAGATACCCACCATCTATCTGTCTCTGGCCTCCACACACTGTAGTGAGTCTTTCTCTGTCCCACCAGCCAGCTCCCAAGTGACACAAAGACTTATTATTGTGAAAGCTTGGCCAATAGCTTAAGCTTGTTTTTAGCTAGCTCTTATAACTTAAATTATCCCATTTCTATTAATCTGTGTGCTGCCCTAGGGCTCGTTTACCTCATCTGTGTACTTTCCATCCTGCTTTCCTGCTTCCTCAGTGTCTCCTAATGTCTCTTCTCTTCTTCTTCCCAGCATCCTCTGTGCCTGGAAATCTTGCCTAGCTATTGGCTGTTCAGCTTTTTATTACACCAATCAGAGTGACATTTCTCCACAATGTACAAAAAGATTATTTCACAACATTTCCCCTTTTGTCTAAATAAAAAGGGAAGGTTTTAACTTTAACATAGTAAAACTATATACAATAAGAATAGTTATCAGATATTGTCTAAATAGAAAAGAAACGTATTAACTTTAACAAATGAAACTACAATAAGAAAAATTATCAAGTAAGAATTACATTCATAATATCCAGTCCATTTGTATTTGGCATATTGGGAGAAAATACTCCTTTATCTATCCTATCTTGATGAATCTGACGTTTTATATCTAATTTACTTTCTATCAAGACTAAGGAAACTATAACTATCCAGTCTTCAATCCCATCAAAGACCTGAGAAGGATATAGTATTACTTGAATAAACAGGAAGTGCAGAGCAAGCAACTTCCAAAACTATGAGAAATGACAGAAACATCCGTCTGCCTAGATGGTCATCCAACGTTTCACTGCAACATTGGGACATCCATCTTCAGCCCAAAGGCATAGAGTATCTGACAGATTTTTCTGTAAAGTGGGAATTTTGAAGGACTGTCCCACCTTGTCTTGGCAAAGTTCAGCAGTCTTATTCCTTTGTGTCCTGCTTGTCCAGTTTGGACAGCATGCTGTCAGCAGTTGAAGCAAGGGCAATTTCTTGTCCAGATGGCTAGCTTTTGCCACAAAGAAAGCAAACTCCATATGGAGGTTCTTTGATGCCCATCATTCTTTTATGAAGTAGATAGGTGCTGCCAGGAGCAGATGTGTCAGTCTGTCATGAAAAACCCTATGTTAACAAAACATTTTAAATGCCATATTCTGTAGGACTTTGAAGTATTTGAAGACCATCTGCCTACTTAAAATATGTCTTTGTATGACCTTGAAAACATGCCTAACATGACTATAAGTTTGGTTATTATAGATGACTAACTATTAACTTGTATTTCTTTATTATCCTAAATAGCTTTCAAGGACTAAAGCTTTATATTACATTTTTAAATGAGCTGTGTAGGTACAACATCTTAAACAATAGTAGAAACATATATACAGTATAACAAAAATAACCTTAAATTTGTATCACTATATAAAAATCCATACCAATGTAAAATATTTGATATTAGTGGTTAAAAAAATAGACTCAACAATCTATCCTTATATCCCATCATTTCTGTGCTATATTCTCCTTTTTCCCTTCAGAAAGAGATCCCTGAATCTAATTTCCTTTGCTCCCTGACCATGACCAATAACAGCTTGTAACCCTAAATGATGACAAACATCCATAATCTACTCAATGATCAAAAACCACCCAACCCACATCTTGGAAACATGGGCATTGTGTTCTCTAGACTGCTTCCTGTTGTCTGGGGCTGCTGGCATCTTTAGGGGACCCTGAGAAAAATGGGATAATGGTCAAGTTCTGGGAGAGCTAGCTGTATCCTTTTGTTGTCTAGTCTCTGTGTAATGATAAAGTGCAAGGCTTATCTGAAGTCCTGGCTGTAGTGGTCTGTGAGGCTGGACCATCTCAGCCAGCAGCCTCAAAGCTGTTCTGGATGCAGAACTCTGAAGAAACTGCAACAGAAGCATTCTGAGAGGCTGGATTATATGGGCCACCCATTTTCATTGGTATCTGGGTCCCCTTGCTCTGAACACACCAACTTTTAAAGGTAACATACATATCTGTATTAACACAAGTTTGGACTGTGCCTTGTACACAAGCCAGCCAAAGATGATTTTTTGTTTTATGTTGATCAGGTAGCAGGTGAAATATACGTCCTTGAGAAACAGGTTTAATTATAAACAGGAATGAACCTAGTTTGTCTTTATTATAAGATAGCTTTTAAGCCTAAGGTGGAGGCAGGCTGGTTCTTCAATAGAGTGCATGTTTAAAATGAATGAAGCCCTGAGTTTTGTCTCCAGTGCTGGAAACAAATTTGAAAGAAAGGAACAAGCGAACACATAGAAAACATTGTGAGAATGCCAAGATTGCTTTTCTCTCCACAAACACCAAAGACTAATTAGGGAAGTGTTCTGGGTACGTGTATAAAACTTTTCAAAAGATTGTTTTGTTGCTTGCATTTTCATATGAATCAATAGTATGTTAAGAAAAAATCTGGTATTAGGTGTACAACTTTCCCTCATTTTGTTTAATGGCTGTATGTACTTCATGTAATGTGTATTATCATTTGCATATTCATTGCCTTATTAATAAACATGTAGGTAACCCTTAAAATTTCACCTTTATGTTAATATATATATTTTTTGTGCTGTATAACAGTTTACCACAGATTCAGTATTTAGAGCAGCACAAATTGGTTATCTCACAGTTCTGAAAGTCAGAAGCCCTACACTGGTTTATTGTCAAGCTATCTGCTGGGCTGGTTCTGGATGGACACTGGGAGGGAAAGGCTGTTTCCTTGTCCTCTTCACTGCCTAGAAGTTAGTTCCATCACCTCAACCTTGGCTTCTATTATCACATGGACTTCTCTTACATCTGAGTCTCTCTGAGAATCATTGTCATTACTGCATTACCTGCATAATAATCTAGGTAGTCTGTCTGTCTCACAACCCTGAAGGTAAACAATTCCAGAGTCCATTTTGTCATGCATGTCACATCCACAGGTCCTGCCAGGGTTCTGGAGGAATGACCCTACATAGTGGTGAGAACATTTCTTCCCAGTGGTAAAAGTGCAAGGTTAAAATGCTCCTCCACCCACAGTGCTGTTCCAAAGCTTACTACCTTCATCTGTGTTATACGAGAGTCTCTTTCCTTCACTTGGGCTTTCTCATATTTTGGGGATTAAGTTTCTTTTGGAAGAAATTACTTTTTTTCTATTTTTTGAGACACTTTCTCTATATAGTCCTGGCTGTCCTCAAACTCGCTCTGTAGACCAGGTTGGCCTCAAATTCGTAGAGATCCATCTGCCTCTGCCTCCTGGGTGGGGGGATTAAAGGCTTGTGCCAGCACCACCAGCTGAAATTACTTTCTTAATGACTCTTTGGCACCTATGTAGTTTTGCACATCTTATGGTTCTTTTGATTTTCATATTGAATAGAAACCTGTCTGACCGTAGCTTAGAGGTCTGTTTACCTGAACTCAAACCCTAGTTCTACCATTTTATTTTCTAGTAGTCTCTTGGGAAGGTTACTTAACCTGTTCATTTACTTATTATGTGTGTATGCAATGCCACAGCACAAGTGTGGGGTCAGAGGGCAGCTTGTGGGAGTAGGTTCTCTTCTACCGTGTGGGTGCTCAGCACCAAACTCAGGTAGTCAAGGCTTGGCAGCAAGTGCCTTTACCTTCTGACCCAACTTCCTCCCCTGGGTTACTTAACCTTTCTAGACCTGTTTTTCCATTTGCAAAGTGCTCTAACTATAGCCCCTTCATAGAGGGCTTTCCTAAGATTTAAAGGCATGCAAAGTTCCTACCACAGTCCCTAACATTCTTCTCATTAAACTATTTTTTAAATTTCTTTATGTCCATGGATTTCTTCATGTTTGATTGGTATTCCCCTCAGCTTTCCTTCACTGATCTACATGTATTCTGATTTATATCGCTCTTCTTTCTTTTACTTAGATTTTGAGTGAGAGAAGGCTATGCTTGCTTAGAAACACTATAAAATTCTAGGTTTGTATTTTAATTCCGTACTGTCAGGGACTTTGCCCCCTCCAATCCCTAATCTCCACAGTTGGTGTCATATATCTTTGATTCAGGTGGGTTCTCAATAAATACTTGCTTAGTGAAATAGTCAATAACTATTGCCTGGGAATTACATAACTAGACGATTCAGAATACTTAGTATCCTGAGATAGTTTCAGAATTTCTTGGAATACATCCAGTGTCACCCTCATCTAGATGATGAAGGTGATGATCTGTGGCAGAGGTTCTCAGCCTTCCTAATGCTGTGACCCTTTAATATAGCTCCTGATGTTGTGATGACCCCCAACCATAACATCATTTTCATTGCTATTTCATAACTGTAATTTTGCTACTGTTATTTGCTAATGTAAATATCTGATATCTGAAGAGCCATTCACACCCCCCAAAAGGGGTCATGGCCCACATGTTGAGAAAGAACTGTTGTTCTAGGGTAAGCAGGAAGGGGTTTGCTGTTTCAGGAGCCTGTGACGTTCAGGGATGTGGCCGTGTTCTTCAGCCAGGAGGAGTGGTTGCATCTGGACTCTGCGCAGAGAAGCCTGTACCGGGAGGTGATGCTGGAGAACTACAGCAGCCTGGCCTCACTGGGTAAGGGTTTGCCTCCAAACAGTGTATTAGAAGAACCTCTTGAAGCTCTTCTCTGGCTTCAGAGTCCACTGTTTTCTGCTCCATTGTGCTACAGGTGGAAGTCAGAGCTCTGCGAAGTTGAAAGGATGTTTGTTGTCTGACACCTTTTATGCTTTCTTCCCTTTCTTTGCCTTCCTTGCACCCTGCTCTCAGTCAGTGTAGAGTCTGAAGTTCGTAGAAGACATTTAGATGTTGTTGAAAACTGTACAGGAGTACCCTGTTTCAGGATGCTCATTTCTAGACCATGTATTAATTTTGAAGTGGCCCTTGCTTCTTGCCCCATGCCCTAATCTTCATTGCCCTTGGGAAGTGATTCCACTGTGTGTCCCACCTTCCGTGACTGACATCTCTGCTTTTGAGTGCAGGTGAGTGGTGTATGAAGAGGCTCTGAGATTGCCCTTCAAGCTGTTCTTCCCAACTCTATCCCCTTTCTCATAAGCAGGGATCCAGGCTTCAGTACCTCGGGTGATTGGCAAACTGCAGAAAGGACAAGATCCCTGCATGGAAAGAGAAGACCCTGAAGACATCTGCCTCGGTGAGTGAGCCAGTGGGCAATGGAGACACAGGAGTCTGTGAGAGGATGTCCTGAAAGGGCAACGGTGACATTCTCGTAAGGAATGAGCCCTATTGGGATGGTCAGGGCCAGTGTTTAAACAGCTTACTTGTTGACATACAGCCATCTAAATACAATGATGTAGCATTAATCCATTTTCAGTATGGACTGAGTAAAGGAAGCTGAATTTTAGCTTAGAGTTCTTAACAGGAACTTAAACTAAATTTTTTTTTTTTGCCAGAGTCAGAGCTGAACTTGGGCTTGGACACACTCAGACCTTCAGGACAAACTGACTTCACAAAACTTACAGATTTTCATTATTCTCATAAGATTCCTACACAAAGATTAGTCTTCTGGTTCCAGATTGGAGAAGTGAATATAGCATTTCTCCTTTGGCCTAGCAGAAAGGTGGAAAGTGATGAGAGATAGCAAGGAAAACATGTTATTCTTTCCGTCTGAGGTGTAGATTGGTGCCCATGGCTGACTTGTTCCACAGTTTTTCCTTTTGATCAGTGTCTTAAACTTAGGTCAAACACGGGTTGTGTTTGGGGCTGTTGTAATTTTTAAGATCCAAATGTCATCTTTTAACCAATTGCTTTCCCCTTTCATGGGCCATGATGAAATTATAGTTGAATGTGAAGTCACAATTTTAAGAAAAACAACCCAAATACTTTAAAATTATTGACTGTGGATTTCAGAGAAAGCATGGGAAAAATTCAGTGAAAGTGACTGTGGGTAGAAGAAAGTAAAGGGACTAGCTGCCTACCTCCTGTGACTTCAGTGTTCCGTTTCCTTAAGTCTTCTGCTCTGTCCTGTCCTTTCCTGTCTTTATTTTTTTCCTCTAGAGCTGTAGTCTCTTCATCTTCAGCATTGATTTGATTTGTCTTGTTGTTGTTGTTGTTGTTGTTCTTCTTCTTCTTCTTCTTCTTCTTCTTCTTCTTCTTCTCCTTCTCCTTCTTCTTCTTCTTCTTCTTCTCCTTCTTCTTCTTTTCTTCAAGACAGGGTTTCTCTGTGTAGTTTTGGTGCCTGTCCTGGATCTTGCTCCCAGGCTGGCCTTGAATTCACAGAGATCTGCTTGGCTCTGCCTCCCAAGTGCTGGACTTAAAGGCGTGTGCCACCACCGCCTGGCCCGTTTACTTCTTATCATCCTGCTTTCTCTCCAGATTCAGATGCATGTTTGGGATCAGACTGCACCAAACCTCTTTATATATGTTGCTGCCAATCTCATTGGCCTTCTGATGCTTCCATGTCTCTCTTCCAGCAAAGGAAGAATTAATTCTTCCAATTCTTTTCAGATTTACAGATCTGGCCAGATATGGAAGCATTGCCTCCAAACAAGACATTTTTATTGAAGAACCATCTCATGGGCTAATAAAGCATGAGTCCACTGAGGGTGCTCACTGGAAGACCAACTTTAGAAAAGTTGGGAAATCTGAGAGCCTAATAATAGCACAGGAGCAAGAGAAGAAAGTTCATGAGCAGGGGGCAGCTTTACCCAAGGAAACTGTCAGTGAAGATGGAAATCCCACAGGCCCTGAGCTGGGCAAACCCTTGTTTATAAATAAAGCACTTGTCTCACAAGAGAGTGATCCCCTAGAAAGAGTACCTGGTATGGATCACACTTTGGAGAAAGATTTATCACAGGATTTTGATTTCATGAGAAGCTTCCAGATTTACCCAGGACAAAAACCTTACGTCTGCAGTGAGTGTGGGAAGGGTTTTAGCCAAAGTCTTCACCTTCTTGAACACCACAGGATTCACACAGGGGAGAAACCATACACGTGTAATGAGTGTGGGAAAAGCTTCAGCCATAGGTCTTCTCTCCTGGCTCACCAGAGAACCCACACTGGAGAGAAGCCATACAAATGCAGTGAGTGTGAGAAAGCATTCGGCAGCAGTTCCACACTCATCAAACATCTGAGGGTGCACACTGGAGAGAAACCTTACCGATGCCGAGAATGTGGGAAAGCCTTCAGTCAGTGTTCAACCCTCACTGTGCACCAGAGGATTCACACCGGGGAGAAGCTCTATAAATGTGCCGAGTGTGACAAGGCCTTTAATTGCAGAGCAAAGCTTCACAGACATCAGAGAATCCACACGGGGGAGAAACCCTATAAATGTGCTGAATGTGGAAAGGGCTATAGTCAGTTTCCATCCCTAGCCGAACATCAGAGACTCCATACTGGAGAACAGCTTTGCCAGTGCTTACAGTGTGGGAGAACCTTTACACGTGTCTCCACCCTTATTGAACATCAGAGAATTCATACTGGACAGAAACCATATCAATGCACCGAATGTGGGAAGACCTTCAACCAGTATTCATCCTTCAATGAACATCGGAAGATTCATACTGGGGAGAAACTTTACACATGTGAAGAATGTGGGAAAGCCTTTGGCTGTAAATCAAACCTTTATCGGCACCAGAGGATCCATACTGGAGAGAAACCCTATCAGTGTAACCAGTGTGGAAAGGCCTTCAGTCAGTATTCATTCCTAACTGAACACGAGCGAATCCATACTGGAGAGAAGCTCTACAAGTGTATGGAATGTGGGAAAGCCTATAGTTACAGGTCAAACCTTTGTAGACACAAAAAAGTCCACCTTAAAGAAAGGCTCTATAAATGGAAAGAATACGGGACACCTTTTATCTATAGCTCATCCCTTACTCCATATCAGAAATTTCTGAGAGGAGACAAGCCCGAGAATTTTAATTCATCCCCCTAATCCAAGACAGCAACCGGAAGAATAGTAACTAGAGTTCAAATCAAAATAGATTTCATCTTTTTTACTTGTACAACAAATAGTTACTACTAAGTCATGGAGAGTAAATAGCAAAAATACAAAGAATGGTGATGTCAGCCATTTAAGAACTATTACAAACAATTTTTTAAATCTATCATTTTTTAAATTCATAGAAAAAGTATGAAAGGCCTCATTTAAAAAACAAAATACATGAGTAACTGTTGCGTATAAGCATTGTGTCATGAGATAGTCATCTCTTTCTAAGAGCTGCTGTGTATGAATTTTCTTTTCAAGATAGTCTCTGAAATAGTTGATGATATGGAGAATTGTGGGGCCTCAGTCCCTAAAATGGGGAGCTGTTTAGAGAAAACTTTTCATAAAGAGCCACTACAGAAGAAAAGAATAATTTGTGTGTAACAACAATAAAGCTCTTTATGAAGTGCCCCTTGTACAACATATATGTGTGTATATACACATATATGACTCTTATGTATATATGGTCACATTACTCAACAGTGGGGATACAGTTTGAAAATGCTTCATTGGGCAGTTTCATGTTTTATAGGAACATCATTGCACTTGCACAACCCTAGATAGTCTGGGTCAGCCAATCAATGTGATCTCTTGAGGTGATTAACATAGTATACTTAAAAAAAAAAGTTGAGATTATAATTTAATTACAACATTTCTCCTTTCCATTTCCCCCTCCAAACCTTCCTATATTCCTCCCCACACTCCTTCAAATGTATGGCCTCTTTTCTCACTAATTGTTATGCATGCATACATCCATACTTTTTTACAGTATTTTTTTTTATTGTTTTGCTTGTTTATTTTAGATAGGGTCTCACTATGTAGCCTAGGATGGCCTTGAACTCATTATGTAACCTGGTCTGGCTTTGAACTTGCAGTCTTATTGCATCAGCCTCCCACATACTGGGATTACATTCATGAGCCATCATGTTTGGTGTAAATGTTATTAGTAGGATGTGTATACTCTAAAATAGGGATAAAAGTATAGTCCAGCAGATGCGGAAACTAGTAATGTAATGTGTCACCATCATCCTGTGTCATGTGCTGTACATAGTTGTGTGTGCTGCAATGTCCTCTGGCTGCCAGCACAGCGGGTTTGTTTGCACAAGTGAGTATTGCATTGTGCCTAAGGTGTTATAATGGTTATAAAGCCATGACAGCTCTGATGTCATTAGGCAAGTGGGAATTTTCCAGGCCAGTTATAGTCTAATGAGATCACTGTGATATATCTTGTCCTATCATTGATCACAGTATCATCATAGGCAAGTGCTGCATGCACATACTCGCATATACATGTGTATATGTATGTGCCAATGTGTGTACATAGACACACAAAGAGTTTAAGAATTGTTTTTTCTCCATAGTCCTTAATGACTAAAAAGACTCAGTTTACTAATTTAGAATTTACTTTTTCAAACTGAATGTTTCCCCCAAAGGGAAACTTTGTTTTGCTCTTCTGAATTTGTAGTGGATCTGGTTCTTTATAGCTGAATAGAGTCTTAGAGTACTGTGGAAGTTGGCCTGAGCAGACATAGGGCAGACTGGCATGCAAACAGTGCGTTGTATGTTGGAGAAGGCCAGTGCTGACAGTCTCCTGCTATGAGTCTGTCAGCACTTTAGGACTAGGAGGGATTTTCATTTATAACCTTTCAAGAATCAAGGTCTTCAGCTCTGGTGATCTCTGAGAGTTACAGGTTCATTTCTATCCTCAAGGCTCAAGAACACACTGTTTGTTTTGTAACCTGTTCAAATGTTAGTGCTAGCAATATAATCGGTTGTCTTTAGTTTCCCCCAGCTTTGCTCTTAGTAGTGGAGTTAAGAACACACTTCCTTTCCTTCTGTCTTTGATTATACCTGCTTCTGTAATAACTGCTTAAATTATCAAAGCCAACGAAGGTCCCGATGGAGGTATTGCTTTGGTATGCTTCCATGTAAGGCTGCCTTTTTATTACACAATTTGTAATGCTTTTTTTTTTTCTTTGTAGTGCTGACGACTGAATCCAGGGCCTTGTACATGCTCAGGAGGAGCTCTACCTCTGAGCTCTATCTCCGGCCTTTAGGATTCAAATATAAAGTTAGAGATGGATATTTTATATTAAGCAATCTACTCATCACCTTAATAGTTTATATCTCCCCTAGTCCATTGGTTTCTCATTTTAGAAATTACTCTAAGAGCATTAATTAGACCCTTCTGTCTGAGGAAAGAATTAGAATTAAGCAAGCATTCAGCAAATGTTTCTTGATTGACTTCTTTTGACTCATCAGAGTAGTTTTATGTGTTTAAGTGTATTTGTAAGAAAAATAAGGCTTCAAATGAACCTCAGAATTTCTTATGTACCTAGTGGCCATGAGCATGCTCAGTGCCCACTTTTTGGTTTGCAAATGCCATTCACCATCAAAAGGATTCAGGACTCCTTGAAGAAATGACTGATTTCATGTTTGGAGCAGGGGGCAATATAAGTGAACCTAGAGTCTATTCTTATGATAAAAAATCATTTTAGAATTATTGATATAACATAGATGGACACAAGCACTAACTTGAAGGTGCATCCTTTGACCAAACTTAGGATATTCCAAACATCAACAATACTCATGACAGGATTAAATGTCATATTTTCAAAAGGCTATGGAAAAAAACTTTTTATAGAGTTATTTGAAGAAAGCCATCTTTAAATATATAGAAAGCAATACGCTTAGAAAAATCATTTAAGAACTGTCATTATTAAGTCTGGCAAAAAAAAATTGATTGATGGTAAAACCTACTACATGAAAAAGATTTAAGGAACATTGCATAACCCCAAAAGAACACAGCTGTGAGTTGCAGAAGAAGCACCTGCTTTCATACTGAGCTCTGGCAGGAAGATTCCCCTTCATGCGAGCAGCAGCCATTGTGACTTCTGCTGAGACCATACATGCACACTTTATTATTTATGATACACTGCCAAAAACAATTAGTGGAAGTCTACAGAAATCTCTTATCTAGATTTACCTTCCTGTTTACAAAGAATTGAGATAACAAGTTAGATTATACAGTCTTAGACAAATCAAGAGTTTGAGACATTGAAAATGATCATTGAGCTGTACTTTTCAAATAGCCAATATGTTAGAACAAAAAGTGGGCTTTTTTTTTTCAAGACACCTGAGACAGCCACATGCAAAGTGTCATCCTTTATTGAGAGAAATAGGAACAAAAACTGTAAAAGACATGTGGGGGATATTTAGGGAAATACAAAGATGAGAATAGGTATTAGATAATATGGTATGCTTATTTTTCTTAGAATAGGTAAGATGTTGAATTTATATTTCCCTATCATATGCATGCAAAAGTTTTAAGTTGACAAGTCATAATGTCTGCAGGATATTTTAAATTGAAACTGTAGAATTGATCAGTGATTGTTGAATCTTCGTGATAGATATAGAATTTCTCATTGGTCACCTTTTAAACTTGTCTGTATGTATGTTTAAAATTAATAAAAATTGAGGCAAAAAATGATTGTATAAAGTGATGAATGTGAGGTTCCTGTCCAGAATCCCCCTTTCTTATCCTCAGAGAATGTTTGTAATCAGTGGAAATGGTGGATTTGGCTCCCCTTTAAATGGAGTAAGCATGCTCTGCCATCTCTCCTACTGAATGCACCTAATACCCAGGCCAGCTGTTCAGATCCCCTGAAAAATAATGGCAAGCAGATTAATGAAGGAAACACATCTGAAGCAAAACATCTGGCATGCTGGGCATTTCTGTGGGGTACAGTGGTGGCTGAACAGGCCAATCACATCTTTGAGCTCTCACCCTTCTTTCTGGCCAGAGGAACTGTGAGCCAGCAGTGGTCAGTAAGGTCTTCGTCACTTTATTTTCACTGTTTCTTTCTACTTGTGCTTGGATGTGGATGTGACAAGAGGCAGAGAAAAAACCCTAAAGCCTTGGATTTCTCGTCAGAAGGTCAGGAGGACAAGGGACTCTTGGGATAGAGTGTGTCAGAAAAAGGAAGCTCGGGAAAGTGATTTGTCCACAAAATCTTGGTGGCCCCATGATCCATGCGTACATTGGTCTCACTCTAGCTATCTAGTCCATTTGTATTAGCATTCTCCAGAGGCACAGACCAACAGAATGGAGTCTGTATTCAGAGGGAATCCATTAGGTTGGCTTTCATGATAGAATTGGAGTAGTTCAGCAATAGCTGTCTCACACCAGGGAGGCTGAGAACCCAATAGTCCATGAAGCTGAGTGCCTCAGCCTCCCCAGTCTATCACCAAAGGCCTAGACGGTTCCTAGAGAGCCACTGGTCCTCATTGGAGAATCCCAGATGCTTTCAAGCTAGCTACGCTAGTCTTGCTTATGCAGCATCACAAGATGTCTCAAACAAGATGGAAGGTGGAGACAGACACCTGAGGTTGTCCTCTGACCTCTGTATGCAGGCTGTGGCTTGCACATGCACATGTGCTACCCCTCCCCAATCAGAAAAAAAAAAAAAAAACCTTAATTTCTTTTGAGACTTCTTTGACCCATGCATAATTTAGAAGTGCATTGTTCAACCTCAAAGTATCAGAAGACATTCCGAGCTGATTTCTAATTTAGTTCTGTTTTTTGTTTAAGAGTTTGTATTATTTCTATTTGTTATTTGCTGAGCTATGTTTTGAGGTTCAGAATGGCCTGTCATGGTAAGTATTTCATTGTCAGTTTAAGAAGATGCATTCATTTATTCTCTTTGTCTCTCTCCCTCTCCTCGCCCTTTCTCTTGTTTTGGGTTTTGCATCTCTGTCATCTTTGGACTCTGATAATCTTCCTATAGAATCTCAGACTTGTAGTTGCTGAGACCTGGGCTCTGACGTAGGCATTCCTTTCCTTCCTCTCCCATCCAAGCTCTAAGCAGGCCTGACTCTGCTTGTCTTCCAAGGCAAGCCGGGCGGTGGTGGCGCACGCCTTTAATCCCAGCACTCGGGAGGCAGAGCCAGGCGGATCTCTGTGAGTTCGAGGCCAGCCTGGCTACCAAGTGAGCTCCAGGAAAGGCGCAAAGCTACGCAGAGAAACCCTGTCTCGAAAAAAAAAAAAAAAAAAAAAAAAAAAAAAGATTAGATTGGCCATGTTCAGGATAGCATGGCTATATACTATCCTCTTCTTACCATAGAGAGGAGACTGGAAAGAGCTGGAACTGTCTAATGATCATATTCTGATTAAAATGTTTCCAGTAACACCTTGCTCTTGGAGGCAGGCTTTTGCTTCAGAGACCAAGCTGAGGCATATTTCAAAGTGCTAACCTTTTTCTTCTCTGCCAATAGCATAAGAAGATATTTTTTCTCCTCTGTCTTAGTTTCTCTTCCTGTAACAACTTAGTGGAGAAAGGGTTTATTTTGGCTCACAGTTCAAGGGTTCTGTCCATCACAGCAGGGAAGTCAGGGGGCCAGGGGCCAGAAGCAGCTGGTCACGTGACATCTACACCCTGGAAGCAGACAGCAAAGGATGCCAATGCTCTGCTCACCCTTCATTTCATACAGTCCCAGGTAATGGTGCTACTACTGTTAGGATGGATCTTCCAACCTCAATTAAGCCAGTCAACATAATCCCTCAAAGGTATGGTTAGAAGCTGAATAATCTCACAGGTGTGTCCGGAGAAATGGGCATTAGGGGTAGGGGCAGCACATGGCCAAAAAGAAGATAAGAGAGAGGAGAAAGAATGGAGAAGTCGAGACAAAGAGCACACAAGAAGGAGAGAGGACCTTGGTGTCAATGAAGATTTTGATTGGAAAATGTTAGACTGATCTGAGTATGGGAGCACACTCCTATAATTCCAGCACCTGAGGAACAGAGGCAGGTGGATTTCTATTAAGTTTGAGACCAGCCTGTCTATATGATGTGCTCTGGAAGAGTCTCAGAACAAGGACTGGAGAGATGACTCAGTGGTAAGAAGAGTGCTTGCTGCTCTTCCAGAGGACCAGAGTTTGGTTCCCAGCACCCAGGCCAGGGGGCTCACAACCACCTGTACCTCGGTCCAGGGTATCTGACACCCTCTTCTGACATTTGCGAGAGGCCTTACACATGTGGTATTCACACACATAAATAAAAATAAATCTTTTTAAAACAGAAAGCTAGTGTTAAAAACTGTGTACACAGCTCACACAAATGCCTAGATGTGGGAAATCTAAAAGCAAAAGAATATGTGTCGTTATGTAACCTCCTACCACAGAAAGGTCACAAAGCCCCCAACTTCAAGGGAAAAATCTCAAGTCATTTCCAGAAGCAAATTTGGTCACATCATCGTTGGATGATGTCACCAAGAGGACAATATCAACTAGACATTTGCATGTGTCCCAAAGTGACCCTCAAAATAGTGAAGTGGCTGTGATTTTATAAAGAGGTAGAAATTGATAAAACTACAATCAGAAGTTATTAGGAGTTATCAAATTAATACAAGGAGATACTATGAAGCTAGAAATTATTAGAATAACAAATCAAGGCTTTTGAAATATGGGGGACATTCCTCATATGTGGCTCCCAACAGCTGACAACTACATATTCTTTTCACACACACCCCAAAGATTTTACACAAGTAGATACAGGAGTCTGCCCTTCAATTCCCTACCCCACTCCCCAATAATGGCTAGCACACAAGTGGATGAGAGCAAATATTTTCTAAGTGTAATGCTGCTTACAGGTTGGCTGCTGGCTGCCTAAATTTAGAAAATACACATGCAAGACTTTCAGTTAAATTTGAATTCCAGAAAAATTTCCATATTTTTTTGTGTGTCTCTTATTTTATACTACAAAGTGTTCCTGTTTCCTCTGGATGTCAAATTTAGCTCAATGGCTAGTATTTTCTCCTGGAAACCCTAATCATAGGAAAAAGGGTCACGATGATTGGGAAGGTGGGTGGGGCTCTTGGCTAAGCCATATCCCAAGGCAAGTTGGAAGAGGATGCCCTTCTCCCCCATGAGGTGCTGACTTAAGCAGCCACAGCCAGTGCTCTTAGATGGCCCCCTGCCCCAGGAGCCTGGGGGCTCGTTGCCAAGACTGGCTTGCCAATGTGACACATCTCTTCTGCCCAAGTTTAGGCTGGAGATGAGTGTAGTCAAGGTAACGAACCAACACGGTCATGATTTGCAAAACCACAGACACTTTAATAAGTTATGAAAGTAAGGAGTCAAGTTTTACTATACAGAACAAAGACGCATCAATGGCTGTTGTCAGATAAAATTTTGTGATTTAAGTTGAGCACCGTGTTTGGCTCCATTCGGCGGCTGCCTGTCACACAGGAGTAGAGTCAGAATATTACCTCGGACAAAGACATTGGTATTGAGCACCATTTATCTACTTAAAACAGACCCAAAAAGACAACTCTCAAAATACAAATGTGAGGCTTATATATGGTATTCCATGGGATTTTCTAAGGGCTTTCTTCAAATGTGGCCTGATTGTTCCTAAGAATAAAAAATGATTCCCAGGTGCCTCCGAAGTTTTTTTCTGTGTGATGTAGGATAGTCTGGGTGACAACATGGTGCTGGAAACTTCTAGAGGACACCTAATCTGCCTCTAGGACTACAAGGATGCCTTGGAAATAAGAGCTGCTTTGAAAACTCAGGGTGGCTTCTAAGTCCATTCTCCAAATCGTCCCAAGCTCAGGAACTCACAGCTTCTCTGAGCCCGGTGGACACGGTTTGTTCCTTGGGCAGAGGTGTGTGAGCACCACTAGCTCCAGAGAGACCTGGAGGCCCACGGCCCAAGACACCAAGGATGTCATGTGGGACCTCATCTCTCTCAGGGCATCTGTCTTGCTGGGGTTGTCCCACATGGGGCTTCTATATCACAACCATTAGAATGGGTAACTCAGCCATATCCTGGCTACTATTAGTCTAGAATGTTCCTTCTCATTCTACCAAAGACAGGAAATACTCAGTTCTTCAGCCTGTGAGTAAACCCAGCTGACCTGGATTCAATAAATGAGGGCCAGCCATGGGATTCATTCCCTGTTTACAAGGAGGCAGGGAAGCAGAACTGTTCTCAACCACGTACTAGGAGAGATAGTCAAAGGACTTTTTTCCAATTTGGTTCTCTGGGAGCTGGGGCAGTGTAGGAGTATGTGTGGGATGTGGGGGCAAGGAATGGGTGTGGGGGGGGTGTCTGACCACCTTCTGGGAGGAAAGTTAAGCACTGTCTTAAACATTAGTCCAGCTGGTCTCTGTGCTCTGACTTCTTTCCCAGACCATCCACATAGACAACTCCCCCCCGCCACCCCCCCCCCACACACATTTACACAAGCATACTGAACACCTCGAAACTCAATGGAGGGTTAGCCACAATGGCATCGATTCAAGTCTTAGTATTCTTAACTCTGATTGGCAGGGCTGGGGGTTATCAATAAGAAAGAATGATCTAAGATCTACGATGGGTGAGAACACAGAGCTTCTAGAACTTTCCTACACACAAGAAGTCTCAGAATTATGGTTAGGCTAGGCCCAGCCAGGGAACTAATGTACCCTTGGCTCTTACCATATGGGATATTGGAGTGGCATGCTCACAAAGTGCCAGTGAATAGGAGCCAAAGCTCACCACCCTCCTATCACCCACCTACTGCCTTTTATTTTCCCCCATTCACAGCCGGCTCACCAAACATCACTCTACCACAAACAAAGGCTATCTAAGCTTCTAAAGAAAAAGACAAAGTGGGGCTTCCACCCCCACCTGATACTTCCTATTGCAGGCCATGTTGTCAGGTTCTAGTCCTTCTAAAGGTGGGAAATGGGCAAGGGCAAGGTCAGACTATAGGCAAAACCCATCCTCTGAACCTGAGGACCCAGAGCCTGGCACCTCACCACCCAGGTGGCAATACTGGGATCCCAGGAAAGGGAGAATCCTGGGTCTTGGGCCACATGCTGGTCATCCCAGGAGAGCGCATGCGGAGTACATCCTTCCTCTCTGGGGCCTTGGCCCAGGCTGGCCAGAGCCTAATACTAGGGCTCTTCCACCAGAACCTGGGAGGCAGCAAGCAAGGCCAAGGTGAGTGGAAAGGAGAGAGATAAGTCCTTGCTGCCTTTGACCCAAGGCTTCTATTTGGAACTCATATCCCCCATTATAGGAGTCTCATCACTTTTCTGGAAAGAACTAGATGGGTACACAACCCATGCTCAGCTGAGATCAAAACACTGCCCACCATGAGCACCAGATGCTGAAACTGCACCAGACAACTAGTTAACAATTAAAACAGAGACTAGAGGTTACAGCTAAAACTCAACCTAAAACTCCCAGGTCATCTTCTACTCCCACCCCTACAACTTGAAAAATTTTGAGTACAGGAAACCCCGATGTCTGCCTGGCCAGGCCAGGCTCGTAGGGAAGGAGCACAGGCCACACTGGCAGCTACAGCTGGAGGCTACCAACAGCCCTAGGTGGGCGCTGCTCTCTGGTTGGTTAAGTCCTCTCTCTACTAGCTACCACACTTATCCAATCATCTGCCTGGCCTCTGAGGTCATTTTGGCTCATGACCTCCACTTCAATGTACTCAACCTGACAATCAATCTCTTAAAAGTCCCCAGTGGTCTCATGCCTTGGGCCGGGGACTGCTCATCACTAAGGAAATGAAGGTTCTCAACCACTGCTTAGTAAGTTTTTCTCTCTGGGAGTCATCCCTCATGACATCCCAACATTGATAGAAACTAGGGAACTTTTCCACTCTAGACCTAAGACCACCACAAGATTTAGGTCATTCCTAGCCTGGGAAATACATGTTAGGCTGATTGTCACATGCAACCCCCCCCCCATATATATTCTTTTGTGCTATTTTCCAAACCTTTCTGGAAGCAGGAATTTTGGCTTTGTCTCCCACAACACAGGATTTGCCATCCCATGGAATATATCTATAAGCAAGGGGAAAAAGCTGTTGATGCGAATCTTTCCATTTTATTAGAACTTTCCGGCCTTCTCTTTTTTCTGCACTGCATTAATGAGCTCCTGGATCCTTTGGTTCCTCGTCCTTACATATGGGCTCGGCCGTCGCGGGATCAGGTTGGGAGACTGCACCTCTTCATCCACGCCATGGATCTTGTAGGGGACATCCACAGCATTGGTTTCTGGGTGATCCTCGTGGCATTGAGGCTGGAGGCGTTAAGGGGGACCTCCAAGGGAGGCCCTGGCGAAGGCTGCCCCGGCGGAGCGACCGTGGGCCCCGGGAGCGTGGGCATGAACACCTCGATGTCGTTGTGCTTCCCGGGGGGAGGTTCCCCGCCTGCGTCCCCCGTGCTGCTGAGGTTGTGGGGTGGGTTGCAGGACTTGCAGCAGAGCTTGTTGTAGCTGGGGATGGAGCAGTAGCGAGACAAGACTTCCATCCTACAGAACATTGACTTGTCGCCTTGGCACTGGCCCTCTGAAAGAGAAGAGTGGGAGAAATAACCAAAGGACACGGGGAGGGGGCGTGGACCCACCGCCGCCGCCGCGTGCAGGTTGCCGGAGGAGGTGTGTGGCAGAGTCCAGAGGCAGCGCAGAGGCAGTGAGCTTGTGTGGAGAGTCAGTGGAATTGCAGGGTCCAAGACTCTGAGCAGGGCGGCATCCACAGACCCCCCCACCCCCCGCCTGGAGTGCTCCCCTCCTGCCAGCAATCCCTAGCAGAACCTGCTCTTTCAGTGTGTCTCGAAGGTTGAGACAGAAATGAGACTTTCTGTTCTTCAGAGAGACTCCAAGTTCAACCTTAAGAACGGGACTTAACCGGATCTTCATGCTCCACATCTCAGTGGAACCTCAATGTAATTTGGTGGCAGGATTTGACTCTGTGGTAATGTACAAGTAGTAACTATAATGAAATTCAACCTAAAAGAACCAGCCCCTAAAGCTCAGCTCCCCTCAGCTAGAGCCTCACTGTGTGCCACTGTCCTGAGCTGACCTCCCAAGGTGTTTCTGTCAGAGACTAAAGACGCAGACTTGTGCAGGTCTTTGGACACTTACCCAAACTTATCTGATATATCCTGTCGGGCCACTGCTCCATCCAGCCACGGCCCCGCTGCATTAAACTTTTCTGATGTATCAGGTATCTTATCACAGTGCTAGAAGCTGACTAACCCAACAGCCAGACCAATTCAGGGATTATCTGTAGAAGTCAGGAAGCTATACAGGGCCATGGCCAGATCCATCCTTTTACCTGGCTTTATAAATAAAGTTTTATTGAGACACGGCCACATTTATTATCATTGGCCACTTTCCCACTGTAACAACAGTGGCATGGCTGTGACAGACTGGATGGGCTCCAATGCCTAAAGTATTTGTTGTCTGGCTCTTTGCAGAAAATGTTGCTTGACTCTGGGTCAAGGGTAGCCCACGATTAGTGGTTGGCCAAAGGTAATGTTCAGTTGATGGAGACAGCCCTAAGAGTTTGAATCCCCTTCTCAGGATGCCCCCCTTCCACTTGGCTTACCAGGTAGATTTCTCTGTCTGATTTCCTCTGACTGAACTACACAACGTCACTTTTGAAAAATTAAAACAAGCCAATGAGTGAATTAAAAAAAAAAAAAAAGCAAAAACAAAAACAAATCACGGCTTAAGAGCTTGGTGTACCAATAACAACCAAGAAAAACATGTCAATCAGCCCTCTGTGCCTACAGGCTCTACATCCTTGGATCCAGCTAACCATGGACAGGACTTGGGAAGAATACTATATGAACCAGATTCCTTTGTGGTCATTATTCAAAAAAAACAACACAGTAAAACAACCATCTATAAAGTCCTTACATTGTATTGGGAATTATGTGGAACCTGGGGGTAATGCAAAGTGTTTGGGAGGATGCTGCACATATTATAGGGAAATTCTAGACCATTTTATCCCAGGATGTAGCCATCTGCAAGATCAAGGGGTGCTTACAATCCTTATTGAAACTACACCAGTGGTTGTGTCTTTTTAAACAATATCGCTGACCAGACAGTTCTAGATAAAGGAGCTGTCAATTACACTTCCAGCAGGCTGAACTATGTCCTGAGGCTCTGGCTGGTGAAAGGTTGCCAAGATAATTTTGATTTTTATGATATTTGATCTTCCATTCCATTCTCAGTGGCAACTAAATAGCAAGAACTCTTGGATTTTTTTTTAAGATAGGACTTTACTATGTAGATCAGGCTAGCCTTGAACTCACAGAGATCTGCCTTCCTCTACCTCCAAAGTGCTGGGATTAAAAGCATGCACCACCATGGGTGGCCAAAACAATTGGCTTCCAAGGAATGATGATAAACCATTGGGAATGTACATATTGTTCATAAAGTCACCTTAAAAGCTAAGCATGGCCAGTCCTGGTTAGCACTTGATGGGAGACATGGTCACCCGTGTGCCCTCCCCAGTCTTGGTGGTATACGAATCCTATCTGGATTATTGATTGCTTCCTGTTAGTAGTTTTCTTGAATGCCTTTTAAAACTCATCACTTATTTTAGGAGGAAATCGATACTTGTGGAAGACAAATATCATAAGTAACTTCAAATATGAATACAGAGAAAAAGCCAAGTCAATTTTAAAATCGAGTTGAAATTCACCAATCTTTAGGGGGATAGTTCTGCACAGAAGCCAAAGTTAGAAAGTAAAGTGTAACAGATGTTGGAAAGGCACAAAGCAAGAATTTCTCCCTGATGTCATAAAGGGTAAAGAGAAGCAGGAGGGATCGCTTGGTGGGAGCAGACACATCACCCCAAATGAGTGATGGGCTCACGAACCCATTTCATCATTCAAAACTCATGAAACTCATTCATAAAGTAACATTTTCCCTTCCATCATGGGCCTTAGATGTGCCCTGTGCAGGTAGCATCCTGGGCCATCAGGGGTACTAATAAACGGTTTCCTTAGAGGGCAGCTGATCTTGACTCATCTCTGGAGAGATGGACTGAGGGATGCAGTGTTGTGGGACACAAGTATCCTCAGGACTCCCATTTCTCTTCAGCTATGATTCCTTTGATTAACAGGCAGAGCTGTGGGCAGGAGACCCAACCACAGCTCCTATGACATCTCTGGAGTCCAGAGCCTCAGCCTGGGCTGCCAATCCCATTTCTTAGACGCTGGGCTGTCTCCGATTGTCCTTTCTCAGTACCTCCTGACCTTTCCTACCGCTCCCTAGCACTGATGAGCATGGGGCAGGAGTCCCACCCACGGGACAAGATAGACCTCAGGTGAGGAAGTCCCTGCTGAACCCTGACCCACTGCCTGGTCATTGTTAGTAGGTGAGAGGACACAGGCCCTGTGGCTATTGAGAGCAGAACTTAGGAGGTAGAGTCAGGCAGGGCTGTGCACATGTACACACACACACACACACACACACACACACACACACACACACACAACCATTGCCCTGCTTTTCCAAGACCACACCCCTCCCCCATCTCAAGGCAGGACAATGACCTGACAGGGGCTCAGGAGACATAACCTGTACCTCACATTTCTGCTCTGATTCCCAAGAAAAGAAGAAGCCAAGCCAGGCAGCACCTAGGAGCAGAAAACCCAGACATCTCTGCAAAGGTCCTCACTTAGCACTGGCAGCCCCACACTCAAGGTGGAGAGCAACAGCCCTACTTTGAAAAATTCTTTGGTATGTGTGTTAGTGAAAGATCTATGTTGGGCAGGGGGTGGTGGGGCGGGGTGGGGGGCAACGAAGTCCCCTGGAACCAGAAACCAGGTGATTAACGCTACTGGATGGTGCCACATGACGCCTCAGTGTGGCCTGCCAGGAAGGTGACGAGAACAAGCCGCCAGCTGACCAAACCCAAGCTCCCAGTTGAACTGAACTTTTATTGAGTTTATTTGTGGGATGCATGACAAGAGGTCTTTCCATCATTAGTTAAGAATAAAAGGTCATTTTCACAGTCACTTTGGCACACACTAATGTCTCATGGAGAGAAAGCAAGAAAGAAGAAAAGAACAGAAAAGCAATGGCGACAACGAAACCTACGTAATACGTCATTAAGTACATACAAAATACTAATAAAATATCCCTGATAAACCAAAGTGCGTACAGACAGGAGGCAAATGCCCAGGACCGTGTTGCACCGTCTGCAACCACACGGGTCACTCACACCGCCTCGTCAAAGTTGGAAGTTAACAGTCGTGAGAAGATTAATTTGCAGTTACACACCAATTATTTACATAACAGTAATTAGTGCCAAGGGGGAGAGGAGGAGGCTTGGCTGCGTGGTCCAGCAGGAATTAGTTATTAACAGATGAAGGCGACCGGGGCCAGGGGGCGCTGCTGGGACTGTCAGTTGGGAGTGCTACATTAGTCACGGCTAAGGACCCAGGTGTAAGGTCACCCTCTGGGTGTAAGGCCGCGCTGGGGGAGCTCCTTGTGGGAGTCTCCGCAAAACAGTCAGCGCCATCTGGCCAGGTGGGCATCAGAGGAGGACCCCCTTTTGTCGGAGACAGATGGAGTGCCCGCTGAGTCCCCTCGCACACAGATGGTTCAGAGAGGGAGCGAGGCCATCTGGATTTAGAAACCTTACCCTTGGCAAAAGGTGGGCAAAAATGGGTGGGGGTCCCCCTAGATCTTCAGTGCCTGCCTCCTACCCGGATCACATCCCCCGTGTGAGGCTGGAGTTAGCAGCCAATTCTGTTAGCTTTCAACTTTAAGGCATCTTCTACATAGTGTTTCTAAGCAAAAAAAAGCAATAAAAATTGAGGTATTCTGTAGTTGTTCACACTGGTAGGTGAGGCACATCCACATCTGTCAATCAGTCAGTCAATCAATCAATCTCACTTTCAATCCTCTGAACGGGTCATATGCACACGACAAGAAAAAGGCCATTGGAGCAAAAAGACAGAGAATGGAGGCGGTGGTGTGTCCATGACGTCCCACTGCAGGGACATGTCTCCCCGCCTCCTCCTCCATATGAGAGGACAGGGGGGTGGGGGCCAAGGGCCGTGTAGGTCGGGTGCAAAGGCCGGACGGAAGCAGGCCATAGTTTCACAAGTCAGAAAGGACACACTCAGCAAAGGACAACAGCAGCAGTGACAGCAGCAGCAGCCGGGAAGCCCCTGACACCGCAGGAAACTTGGGGTCTGTCACCCCGGCACAGGAGATGCAAAAAAACGCACACCGTAGAGACCCCTGTGGCCTCACCTCAATGGTGGTGGCGTCTGAAAGGGGACGGGGCTGACTTCCCCTTGGAGTTGACCCGCAGCTTCAGCCTGGAGGGATGTGGCCCAATGAGGCGGTCGCCATGGCGAGGTGGTCACACTCGCACAGTGGCCTCAGGCCCCTCCGGCACCACAACAGATCTTTGCCCCTTTACAAGCCATCACAAAACCAGGTCCTGGCCCCTTGACAAGAGGCCAGTGTCCCCAGGCCAGGCCTCCTGGAGGCTGGCCCTCGCTCCGCTTGCCGCCACCAAGTGGTACTAGCTCTGGAGGAGCAGGCCGAGCACACAGGCCCAGAGAAAACAGATTCACCCAGAAGAGCGCTCAGCAGGAGTCAGGGAAGCTTTCCATAGAGAGAGAGTAGGGGAGCCCAAGGCAAGCTCCACAAGGCGCAGGGCATGCACTGGAGGGCAGAGGCAGAGTTATAAACGGGTCGGTTACTTGACGAGATCTTCTGGATGGGTGAGTCAGGGTCAGGCCGGGACAGCCACTGAACCACGTAACTCTTCTTGGAGGGATCCGAGATGTTTCCTGGAAGGAAAAGCAGAGGCTGCAGCTGCCAGAGTACCATTAAGGACCACCACCACCACCACCACCACCACCACCACCACCACCACCACCACCACTACCAGCACATCCAGAGCAAAGCAGCTCGTCTCCAGGCATCCTGGGGCCCAGCGCAGTAGGAGGGCATGGTTCCTGTTCTTGGATAAACTGGTCTAGTCTCTTGCCTGTCTGCATCCTCAGACCCAGCAATGTCTCTCCAGTTGCCCATCTCAGACCCGTCCACCTATTAATCCGTGTCCTGTTCCTTCACTGTTTTTACCCCACCTTACTCGGGGTTCCCTGGCACTCAAGCTCTGTCCTGGAGAAACCTGGTGAGGATGACCAATCCTGCCACCCCCACCAGGACTGTCACCTGACCTCTTGTACTCTGTCCTCTGAGAAGAGAAGAGCGGGGACAGAGTCTAGCCCTGAGTTGCTGTGTGGACCAAGATGCTGAAACACACGTGATACTGGACCAGGCATCTGCACAGTGGTCTTGGCTGTTGTTCTCAGAGAACACAGGGCACCCTCTACCCACATGGGCATCCCCTTCCTACACTGGCATCTCCGTTGCATAGGCTACGCATGCCTGCTGGCAGAGTCCTGCTGTGCTGTGGGTCACTGGAGTTTAGAGCTGTAATATCAGGCCATGAAGGCAGGGATGGGCTGAGACTCGTCCCTCTGTGCACACTAGGACTTGTCCAAGGACACCCATGTGTCAACCCTCCGCCCCATGCCCCCCATCCTATTTCTTTCTAGGAAAAGTCTCAGCCCTGGCTGGGAGTGCTCCAGTTCAAGTTCACCCATGGCAAGCCCGGCCATTTTGGAAGAAAAGCAGAATTTGATTGCACTATGGCCCCCACTCCCCTCTACTAGGCTGTCGCATGCTGGGGGTCAGGGGTGTCACAGGGCTTACGGGGACAGGGTGCAAGCCTGCAGATCCTTGCTGTCTCAGGCCGCTCCTCCCGGCAGACACCAAAATTATCATCGGCGGTGCGGCAGAGTACTGGCCGTTCCTGGGTGCCATTGCCACAGGTTACTGAACACTGTAGGTACAGAAGCATTACTCAAGGTCACCTCCCATACTGAGCCTCATGCTCCCCAGGCAGGTGACCCATGGGAGATGGTGTGGGGCAGAAGGTGGGTCTTGTCCCATAGGGACTGTCCTAGAGTGCACATGCCCATTTCTCAGGGCTACTGCGATGCCAATACCTCTGGGTTCTCCCTTCCTCCCATAGTGTGGATATGATTTGAGCATGTCATTCCAGACTTGTGTGTTGGAAGCTCTGTCCTCATTGTGGTGATAATGGGAAGGGGAGCAAAACCTAGTGGGAGGCTTCTCCTGACCTGTTTGGGCCTTGGCTGCCTGCTTCTCCGTGGGATCCCTTTCCCATGTATATCATCATGGTGCCATATGTCATAAGATCCTCCCTCACAAGGGTAAAGTTGATGATGCCAGCACCATGTCCTTAAACCTTCAAAACCATGAACTCAAGAAGTCTCTTTATACAGAAACGCCTACACTGCCATAAATCCCTATGGAGAGTCCCCAGGAAAGTAAAAACAGAATTACTATATGACCCATCGCTCCTAGGTATATAACCAAAGGACTCTAAGTCAACATTCCACATCTGTGTTTATATCTGCACTAGCCAGGAAGCAGATCCTGCCTACCTGTCCATCAACAATGCACGCAGAAAAAAAGTGGTCCACATATGCATGTTTGCGGGGGGGGGGGGAACGGGGACATATATGATGTGCAGGTGCACATGAATGGGTACACACGTGCATGCAGAGGTCTGAGACTGACCAGAATTTTCTTGACCAGCCTCCACCTCGTTCATCAAGTCAGGGTTTCTCTTCGGAACTCTGAGTTTGCTAACACAGCTAACCTGGTTAGTGAGCTTGTTCCTGGGATTCCACCTCTGACTCTGAGCTCTAGAACTATCTATAGGCAGGCTGCTACGCCTAGCAGGCATTTACATGGGTGCTGGGGAATCCAAACTCCAGTCTTCCAGCTTGTACAAGTGCCTTAATCACCAGAGCCGTCTTCCTAGATGCTACACAGTGGAATTTTATTCAGCCATAAGGAAATCATGGCATTTGCTAGAAATTGATAGAGCTAGAGATTCTATTAAGTAAAAATAAGCTAGGCTCAAAAAGACAAATTCCGTTTCTCCCCATATGTGGAACTGTGTGTGTGTGTGTGTGTGTGTGTGTGTGTGTGTGTGTGTGAAGGTCATGACACTCTCGAGGGTACTATTTGGGAAGAGGAAAAAAGGGGGGAGGGCAATGGGAAAGGGAAGTGCTGTGGGACGGTCTGTATGTCAAATTGCTCTCATTGGTCAATAAATAAAACACTGGTTGGTCAGTGGCCAGGCAGGAAGTAGGTGGGACAAGGAGAGAGGAGAATTCTGGGAAGCAGAAGGCTGAGGCAGAGAGACACTGCAGCCGCCGCCATGACAGCAGCATGTGAAGATGCGGTAAGCACAGCACGTGGCAAGGTATAGATTTATGGAAATGGATAATTAAGCTATAAGAACAGTAGCAAAAGCTGCACGCATACAGTTGTATGCAATATAAGTCTCTGTGTTTACTTGGTGGGTCTGAGCGGCTGTGGACTGGGGTGACAAAGATTTGTCCTGACTGTGGGCAAGGCAGGAAAACTCAAGCTACAGGAAGTGAATTAGAACATGTGTGTGAGGATGCCATAAAGAAACCCTTGACTTTGTGTGTCAACTTCAAAGTAGAGCTAGGCTAATTTAGACAATGGAGGCAAGCAACACCACTATATGAAGAGAATAAAAAGTGATATATCTGCCCACAACCTTCCCCACAGAAGGTACTCAAGTACCTCATTATGGTAATGGAAAACGGTTTAATACACTTCTCTAGTTGGAGGATGCCCAGGAAAACCTGTAGTCAACTGGGGCTCCTGCAACCTCTCTGATCCAGTCCCGGAACCTTGGGCGGTCCCTCCTCTAACTTTCTCCCCAAACACAAGGCTCCAGTACCCTCTAGCCCCCCACCCCACACTTCATGACCCTGGGGAGGAACCAGAGTGCATTCATACCCTGACTCCTGGCACTGGGCTCACTCAACCTAGTCCTGCATCCTCACCGTGAATGTGGGGGAGAGTCAACTCAGTCGACTTGGGAGTCTCAAAATCTTCCCATTCCTAAGCAACAGCTTGTTTTGAGGACTGGCTCATGGGCAATTTCTGGGGACCTAACTCCTGGAAGGTTGTGAGTGATGAAAAAAAAAAAAAAAAAGCTCCTGCATGCTTGAGGCCTTGGGGCAGGCTGTACCAGCTTTACTAGGCAGCTTAAACCAGCAATGCAATTTATGCATGCGAAATATCTGCTTTCCATCCTTCTGGGATCTGAGGTCCATCACCATGTAGCTGGTTCCCTGATGGAAACCCTGGACTTCCATGCTGTGGCTCCCACGGTGCCCTGAAACCTGAGCTGTGGCCTGGGGAGACAGGAGTTCTATCAAAACTGGAATGGCTGTCTATCTCAGACTTATCCAAGCTCAGTTCGGGGTCAAGGGCGTGGGGCCAAGAGAACGGCTTACCTGGGACCAGGACCCAGCCCGCCACCGCCCAGGGCAGAGCTCACGGTTGCAGGCCCTGCGGCTCTCAGGACGGTGGTCATTGCAGTGTTTGGTGTGCACGGAGCGGGTGGTGTTGTTGTGCAGGGGCTGAATGCAGCGTACGGAGCGCACTTGCATGCCGGTTCGCCCACAGCTCTGACTGCAAGGCTCCCATTCACCGGTGACCCACCTGCCGGGGCAGAGTGGCAGGTGGTCAGGGAACCAGTCTGGCTGCGGCCCAGGTGGGCAATGAGAACAGAGATGTCAGCTTGTTCTCTCCTGCAACGGAAGCTCTTTCTCGTTTCACAAAAGCACCCGCCTCATGGGCCCGCTTGCATGGAGAGGAAACTGAGGCTCAGATACTCGCGTTTGTCAGGGTCTGACAGGCTCTGTTGGGGTTGGTGGCCTAAAGGGTTTTTTTACCACCTGTCTATTCCCTCAGGGTCCTTATCCTGACCACAGTCTCATCTTCTGATGGTGCCATGAACCCTCCCTAGCAAAGCTCAGTAGCACTGCGGAGTCCCTCAACCCAGCCACCTTCCCTGACCTGGGCCCAGAAATGCATCCTGCCCGGGTCTGAAGGTCTGAGAATCAGCTCTGTTGCTTAGAAACATCAAATACAGCCCAGGCCCTCTGGGCCTCAGTTTCCCCACCTAAGTGTTAACATTTTCTGTCTTTCATGAGATGCGCATGGAGCTTCCAGTCAGTGGATCAGAAGTGGGCCTGTACCTTTCACCTATGTATGGTATGGTGGGTGAGAAGCCTAACACCCCATGAGGTGCCAGGCCCAGGGCCTCTGGGACGCCCGGTTTCCTTCCTCCCTCCAGGGTGAGCCCCAGGGCCGTGGCCCCGTCCCAGCACTCACACAGGCTGGGAGCATTCCTGAGGGTTGCAGGCTCGGCGGATGGCTTTGGGCTTGGCCAGGGCGCTGCAGAAGGCTCGGTGGACCATCTTGCTGTCCAGCCTCCGGCGGCAGCCATACTTCGTGAACTGGGACCCTGAAGACAGAGAGCTTGAAGGGGCTCAATGGGGCAGTGGGACCCCCAAGGGGGCTTGGAGAGGTGGGGCCCCCACCAGCAGTAGTAGCCCCCCATTCTCCTCCCTCCTCTTTGCTTTTTGTCTTCCTATACAGTCCACGCTGGCTTTGAACTCATTCTTTGTCCCAGTGTTCCCCGCAACCCTGTAATTCCTCCGCTGCAGCCCGAGGTAGCTAAGAGGATAGGCTTGTGC
The DNA here is from genome assembly GCF_004664715.2 of Peromyscus leucopus. Classification (NCBI taxonomy): domain Eukaryota; kingdom Metazoa; phylum Chordata; class Mammalia; order Rodentia; family Cricetidae; genus Peromyscus; species Peromyscus leucopus. Next base: position 33,902,757 of record NC_051086.1, on the reverse strand, counting down.
CACCATGCTCTGTTTCTCCTTGCCCTTGAAATGGCGTGGAGGGTGAGGAGGGAGCCTTGGAGATACCTAGCAAGGAACTCCCCCTTCACCCCATCAGAGGGAGGGCAAGAATGCGGGCCCTGATGGCTTCTGGGGTCACAGGGATGACCCCATCCCCTCCCATTACTCGGCCATTTGCTCTATCTTGGGGGCTGAGACGAATCAGGATTTGATCAACACGGGGCAACCTGGTCTGCGTGGCTCCTTATTATCACCGGCTCCTGCAGTCTTTCTCAATGCAGTGCTGTTCTTCCCCAGAACAGCGGGAAATATCTAGGGTATCGAGTGGGTAGAGGCTGGGGGGGGGGGTACTGCTCAGCCTCCTACAGTGCAAGGCACCCCACACCAGGAACCTGAATTTCCATAGTACCTAGCGAGTGAGTATACAAGAGAATCTAAGCACAGCCAGGCAGCCTGCTCTAGCAGAGGATTAAGTGGCACTGACCCATGGAGGGCGGGGGAGGGGGCAGTGAGATTGTGCAGATTCCCCCAGGGAAGCATTGTGTGTTCAGGAAAAGCACTAGCTGTGGATTAGGCAAGGATGCAAAAGGCCTGGTCTCCAGCCTGCAGTACTGTCTGGAGGGAGTGGGGCCGTTAAGGGTCACTGGGGGTGTGGGGGTGTGCTCTTCAAAGGGGAGACTGGGAATCCAGTCCTCCCCTTCTCTCTTTGCTTCCCAGCCACCTGCTGGCCTAGGCAGGTAGGGCAGCCAGCAGCTTCTTTGATGTATATCTGCTCCTGCCATGGTCTGCCGCCTCAACACAGCCCGAAGCAATGGGACCCACTAGCCATGGGACAAAGCCTCCAAGATTGTGAGTGGAAATAGTTTTCTTTTTTATAAGCTGATTATCTCAAGGGTTCATTACAATAACGGAAAACAAACACTACCCCAAGGCTGGCAAGGCCAAGACGGGGAGGGAAGGCATGGAACATCAGTGTGCCCAGGGGCTGGCCGGGCCTTGCTGGCCACAGGGAGAATTTTAGCTTTTGTCTCACAAAAGGAGGGAGCTACTGGAGGTGTTTACAACCCAGGGCAGGGAGGGGTCTGGTCCACACCTTTATTTTAGCTTTCCACTTGTATATGTGCATGTGCGTGCGTGCGTGCGTGTGTGCATGTGTGCGATCTGTGGAGGCCCGAGGTTCACGTCAACAATCATCCTTGATTCCTCTTCCATTTTATTTATTGACACAGGGCCTCACAATCAAATCTAGAGCTTGCCAATGTGGTTAGTATCGATAGGCAGCTTGCTCTGGGGAATCCCCTAGTCTCTTGCTTTCCAAGGCTGGAATTATAGGAGAGGCCCCATGCCCATCCCACTTCTGCATAGGTTCTGGGGATCTGAACTCTGGTGCCCATGCCCTCAAGGCAAGCCCATTAACCACTGATCTGCCTCTCCAGCCCTGATTCGTTCCTTTAAAAGGTCTTTCTTGGACCTAGAGTGGGTCCACAGAGGCCAGCAGGAGGATGGTACTGGACCAGAGGGCAGACAGAACCTTGGCATATGCAGCAGGAACCGGCAGGTCTGCTGGTGAGATCCAGGTGGGGTGTGGAGATGGGGAACCATCGAGGCAGAGCAGAAGCTGAGAGTACATTGCTCAGGATGAGGGTCCCCCTCCCCTCGTCGAATTCTTTGAGGTCAGCAGAGTCCACTTTCCCTCTCTCTCTCTCCCGGCCCCCAACTCTGGATTGATCAGGCTTGAGGGGTTTTTCTGAGTAGACTTAGGGAAGGGGGCTCCCCAGAAGTGTCCCCAGGGCTCTGGAGTCTTGCTAGTACTGCTGCCTGGCCCACTCACATGTCAGCCTCCCACCAGGCTGCCTCACTAGCCACATACTAATGCCATCCATGCTGATGTGACCCAAACCCTACAGGCCGTTCTGGCTGCATTTTGTGTGATGTCTCAAGCACCTGCCCTTCCCAACTCATGGACCTTTCCCAGGCTAGGCTAAGCCTTTGATGACTCCAATGGAGGTCCTGCTGTGCTGTTCCCCCGGACACTCTCATACTTGTCACAGGACAAACTCACTGGACACTGTTGGCCCAGGAAACTTCACTGGGAAGCCCATTCAACCAGCCCCAACCTCCTCTAGGCTCACACTGAGTCTCAACCCAGGGGTATCCCCCCTCCAATCAAGCCCAAGAGCCCCAGCAGTGAGAACCCCCCTCACCTCCACCGCAGGGCTTGGAGCAGGGAGACCACTTTTTCAAGGCCCACTCGTGGCGCACAGAGTCGTCTTCCAGGACATTGTTGTCGTCGACATTGAGCGAGTCCTCATGGATCATGTATTTGTATGTCAGTGAGATCCGACTGTCTCCTTCGGGGATCACCTGGACCCACCCCAACATGGTGATGAGAATGTCCGCCCAGCTTTCATCCCCCCTCTATAGCCAACTTAGAGGCATCAGATAGACTGACAACCAGAGGAGATACAGTCCCTGACTTACGATGGTCATCTTTAGTGGCTTTTCACAACTTACAACAACACTTAAGAATTGGAAATTTGGACCTTTTTCCTGGCTTGTGGGATGTGGTGTAAGCCTCTGGTGATGCTGATGGAGGCAGTGAGTACTGGTTGTAGTTTAGGTGCAGCCAATGCACTTTTGTATGACATGTTTATGAAGATTAAACCACTATGGAGAATCTATATAGAGCTAGGATCTCACAGACTACATTAAAAATTTTTTTAAATTACACTTTATTGATTTATTTTCGTGCACTCATTCAATGCCCATAGAGGCCTGAAGGGGGTGTCAAGTCCCTAGGAGCTAGAGTTATAAGCATTTGTGAGCTGCCTGCTGTGGGTGCTGGGGTACAAATTCCGGTCTTCTGGTAGAGCAGTGAGTACTCTTACCTCCTGAGCCTTATCTCCAGCCTTCCCTGTCTCTCTAGCTCACCCTCATTTTTGAGACAAGGACTTGTTAAGTTGGCCCATTGGCTGGAACTTGCTATGTGGACCTTAAATGGTCTATGAAATCTGCTGTGTAAACTTGCTTTAATCTCCTTGCTGTGTCTCCTGGGCTGGGATGGCAGGTGTCCGACACCATTCCTGGCTCAGTGTGTTCATTGGTTTGAGTAAATAAACTCTATCACTCCAGCACTTCATTAAAACTAAAAATCTTGAAGTGACTTGAAAACCCAGCCCCTTCAGGATTTTCCATAGCCAGGAGCAGCCTTGTGATCCTACACCCAGGGACCTGAGAACCAGTACTGCTTGGTCACAAGGTCCAGTGTGTGACTGGTTTCTGCTCTCTCAGGTATGAGAATTTCAGCGCAACAGCAGAGGCTCATGGGTCTGATGGTATGAACTGTGAACGTCATTCAAATAGAAAACGTGGAAACCTCTAGAGAGGAGCCTGCCCACAGTCAGCGGGGGCTGGCGCAGGGGGCAGAGCCCGGGTGCATGGGCCCATGCCCACTCATGGCTGACTTGGAGGTGGAGACCGTGGCAGGGAAAGAGGCTGCCGAGAGCAAAGGCTGAAGAATGCAGAGGGAGCTTGGGCGTCCCAGGGCTCCCATCTTTTCCTGGGGCCGTGTGCACCCATGGGCTGGCACAGGACTCACCAGTACAGTGATGGTTCCGTGGAGTGGGCCCATGGTCTGCAGCGTCTCCCTCTCATCCTCATTCCTGTATTCCCACTCCACACCCATGGCAATGAAGGAGCGAGAATTGGGGTCCAGGTGGTTCTCCTCATTTAAGATGAACTTGCCTGTCTCCAGGTTCTTGACAGCTGAGAATGGTAAACGGGAGCACTCAATCTGCTACTAGTGGGTAGGAGGGGGGGTTTCCAGCTGCCTCCCCCACAGCTGCCACTGGGGGCTCTGTCTTGGCCAATAGTTGCCCAACTTGCTTTGGGAGTCACACCCTGCTCTTGCTTGCTCTGTAGAGACCAGGCTAACCTCTGCATGGGACCTACTGCCTATCCCAGTGCCCCTTGGACAGGGTGGTCTTCCACTCTTCTGCAAACTGGAAGAACACAGTCTGTCTGGGACATAGGGCTGCAGATGCTGCCAGGGGAGCCCTCTGATCTCCAGCTCTGACCTCCCCCAGAAGATGCATGCATGAAAGCCCAGGAAGTGGACTGGGACAGGTCGACGAGGGCTGAAGCACATCTGTCAGTCAGGACTGTTGATCTCAGGACCTGGCCACACAATCCAAGCTTTTGAGCTTCGGTATGCTGTGGGATGGTCTGTATGTCAAATTGCTCTGATTGGTCAATAAATAAAACACTGATTGGCCAGTGGCCAGGCAGGAAGTAGGTGGGACAAGGAGAGAGGAGAATTCTGGGAAGCAGAAGGCTGAGGCGGAGAGACACTGCCAGCCGCCATGCCATGACAAGCAGCATGTGAAGACTCCGGTAAGCCACAAGCCACGTGGCAAGGTATAGATTTATAGAAATGGATTAATTTAAGATATAAGAACAGTTAGCAAGAAGCCTGCCACAGCCATCCAGTTTATAAGTGATATAAGTCTCTGTGTTTACTTGGTTGGGTCTGAGCGGCTGTAGGACTGGCAGGTGAGAGAGATTTGTCCTGACTGTGGGTAAAGCAGGAAAACTCCAGCTACATCGGTACTCTGCTCTGACCTTTGGTACTCTGCCCATCCCAGAAGAACCAGATCTCACAGATGCCGAGCCATTTGGCTCCGACTCACACAGATGATGGCTGGTGGTGTCGGCCTCCTGGATGAGCAGGTGTCTGGCTCCAGCGGGGATCTCAAACATCTTGACGTACTCTTTGGGGGTAGGAAGGAAGTCAGATGAGAAGACAAGAAACCATTCCAATGTGCATGCTCCAGGGAGGCCTGCCCTCCAAGGCAGCTCCATCACTGGCACTCCCAACTGTACTTGGTAGGAGAGGGGTTCAATGGAAAGGCCTGATACGCCCTACCCTGCATTTCTCCTCATCTTCAAATCCCAGGTATCTCAATGCTGCTTCCTCCACTGAACATCTAGGTAGGAATCTAGTCCCCAGCCATGCTGGAAGGGAGGGAGGCTCCAGGCAAGCCACATGGCCTATCTGCGCCTCAGTCCCTCCATTTGGAAACCATGTCAGAACCCCATGGGCAGGAGCGGCGAGGCCAGTGCTGAGCACCTGACCCACAAGGACATTCCTGGCCCACGGCTCTTCACCAGGGCCTACAATGTTTGTCTGTGGCCTTTCACAAGAAAACCAAAGAAGCAGGCGTGTCTCCATGTCAGAGACAGATGTGGTCAGCTGCTGCCAGCCAACCCATAGGGTGCTGGGTCAAATGGAAGCACAGCATCAGTACCAGGCTGCTGTGTTTTGGATGAGGCTTGTGGGTGTCCCCCACGGGCTAGATTCAGGAAAGTCCTGATGGTAGCCATCTGTGGGCAGGAGAGAGGGAGGGAGCAAATAACATGCAGCTGAGCCCCCCTGGAGGGCTGCGGGGACTGATCTTTGTGGGCAGGGCCTCTGACCCCAGGCTTCTAAGGTCCATCTGTAACTCAGGCCTTGTTCTCCATCCTCCACATCCATACGGCTTAGACTCAAGATCCCCAGTCAGGTTCCCTTTCCCCCGACCCTCTCACAGCGCCAAGCCCCAAATAGTCATGAGTCCCTCCGAGAGTGGGGGCATCCGGGCCGTAGCCCCACCAGGTGCTGTCGAGATTCCGCCCCGGGGCAGACGATGGGCTTCTCACCTTGCTTCCTGGGTGACCTCGTGAATGTGCCCTTCACCACCTTACAGTGGGTGTTGTCGCCCCCACACACTCCACACTTGTCCTCCTGCTTGCGGGAACCGATCACCCCATCACAGCCCACTTTCTGCCGGGCAAGAGAGGGCAGGGAACCTTTGAGACCCCGTTCTTGCTCATGCCTGAGTCCCCCGACACCCACAGTACCCGATCCCTCCCACAGCCGGGATCTGTATATCCCTTCTTAGTCACCCTGACAAGGGGGGAAGAAGGGCTTTGGAGAGAGGCAGACCCCACGCGGTGGCCATGCTGAGCCATGTGCCCTCTCCTGGCCTCAGTTCATACAGAGCACGGGGCCTATCCTGTTACAGCACTTCCGTCCTCCGGCCCTTCACGCTGCCTTTCTCCAAGAGCACCCAGCCAGCACACCCCCAAGGCAGCCCTGAGGGACTCCACTGCTTTGTTCCAGTGGAACAACAATGAGGTGGTGGAAATCCTTAAGAGTCAAAGCCTGGTGAAGGATGCTCTTGACATTGTTTTTACACCCTGCTCACTCCCCACAACAGCCCGGAGATGCTGAGGCTTTCCTAGTAAGCACGGAGAGCTTAGTCTGAGCCCAGATCCCACATTCCACAGGGCTTGTCCCCCATGTGTCTGTGCACCAGAACCAGAATGTCTGTTGTGGAGGACTGTCTTGATTGTAAATTGATGTAGGAAAGCCCAGCCCACTACGGGCAGCACCATTCCCTAGGCAGTGGATCCTGAACAGAACAAGAGAGGCTCCCAGGAGGTGGAAACCCTGAACTTCGGCCCACGCTGCCTCATGGCACTCACCCTGCAGTCCCCACGCACACAGAGGCTGAAGGCGTCCTTGTAGGAGCAGCGTGTCCCATCGTGCACCATGCGCTTCATGGACACTACCTCCCCTGTCTCCTTGGACTCGCAGTAGAGGTGGCATCTCTCCTTGGCTGGAAGGGAAGTGGCAAGGTATTAGGCTAGAGCCTTCTCAAAAGAGCACCACACCAGAGAAAAAAAAATTCCTATATTCTTAGAACTCACCTGCCCTACCTCCAGTCCCTGAAATCTATGCTCTGGGATGACAGAGAGAGGGACAGGTAATGGCAACCTCCTTCCTACCTCTTTGGCTTCTGAGACTTTGACTCTGGTGCTATCAAGCCTTAGGGAGAGATTTCCCAACTGATCCAACCAGGATGTGTATATGGCCCACATCTTCCATCCTCACAGCCCTGCCTGATGGAGACCCTCGACTCTGCAGAGTGTAAACGAGTGCAGCCACTGTGGAAATCAGTGTGGATCGTGTACGTTCCTCAGAAAACTAAACCTATGATTCCCATGTGCTGTGCTGTACCACTCCTGGGAATACATCCAAAGGAGTCTAAGTCAGCACACCATTAGAGATGCCTGCATATCCAAACTGTTCACAAGAGCCAAGGTATGGAGTCAGCTTAGGAATCTATCATCAGAGGAATGGATAAAGAAAATGTGACATGTACACATCGAGTTTCATTCAGACATAGAGAAGAAGATAATTACATTGTTTTCAGGAAGATGGGTGTAACTTGAGATTTATCATATTAAACAAATTAAGCCTGCCTCAGAAAAACAAGTATCACATTTTCTCACATATGCAGATTCTCTCCCTCCGTGTATATATTCTTAGTGTGGGGAGAAGATAATAGAGGAGCATCATAATCAAAATGTGACAGACATGCATTGAAGTGTCACGGTGAAGCCTATTATTTTGTTTAGTGGATGATGCTGATTAAAAAGAGAAAAGATCCACTGTCAATCAACCAAACGCAGCCAGAGCCTCTTCGAGTCAGGCTCAAGCCCCTGGCACTTCCCTCTTTCTGAAGTACTTTATCAGAAGCAACTGATACACTGAGTCACCAGACTGGGTGTCCTCCAGCCCCGTCACCTCTGTCACCCCTCAACCCTGCAGGCATCATCAACACATGTGAGGCACAAGCAGGTGACTCCAACTGGTACCCCAGACTCACACCCAGTCCCCATCCCTGCCCAGTGCCTGGGGCAGAGGACAGGAATTGTGTGTTTAAAACACACATGGATGGGAGACTCCAATGGAACAGAACTAGCCTTTTGTAATCATGTCCTCCATCTGTGGGTTCAACCCACAACAGACTGAAAATACTTGAAAAAGAATTGCATCTGTACTGACCTTGTACACACATTTCCTTGTTATCCTCTAGCTAATACAGATGAACAGCTGTGGTTGTCTGAATGAGCATGGCTCATCTGTCTGAACACTTGGTCCTCGGTTGGTGGAACTGTTTGGGAAGGATTAGGAGGTGTGGGGAAAGAGTGGGAGGTGTGCCTTGCTGGGAGAGGTGTGTCACTGGGGGATAGAGAGCTTTAGGTTTAAAAGACTCATGGGTTCTCCCATGCTTGCTGGCTCTCGGCCTCATTGTTTTAGATCACTATGTGAGTTCTCGGCTGTTCTTTTGTCCCGCCATCCTGGACTCTAACCCTCTGAAACCATAAGCCAAGGCAGATGCTTTATAGACAGATAAATCACCTTGGTCATGGTGTTTTATCACATCAATAGTAAAGTAACTAAATAACAACCATTTTCATAGCATCTACGCCCTGTTAGGTAGTATACACAGACACACCACTCCTTTATACAGGAACTTGAACATTTGTGGAGCTGGGTATCCTACTAATGAGGGGGCACTAAAAAATTATCAAGCACTCCTCTGCCTAAAGCTACCAATTTTTCAATTCTGTAAGACACGAATGCCATTTAATGCTTCACCTGTTTAGTTCAGCCACTCACAATGGAAAGTAATATGAGAGAGGGTGCTGTGATGGTTGATTTCCATTACCAATTTGACACAGTCTTGAATTTCCTGGGGAGGATCCCAGTGAGGGATGGTCTAGACTAGGTTGGCCTAAGACCATGTGTGTAGGGGATTGTCTTCATTGCTTTAACTAACGTGGGAAAACCCAGCCTGAAATCGGGTAGTGCCATTCCCTGGACTGTATGAAAAGGAGAAAGAGCTGAGCTCATGCATCCATTCTCTCTGCACTTGACTCCGTATGTATCAGGTACCTGTGACCTTGACTTCCCTGCTGTGATGGATGGCAACCTGGAACTGTTAACTGGAACAGACCCTTTCTTCCTAAGTTATTTTTGTTGAGGTATTTTATCACAGCCACAGAAAGGAAACTACCAATCAGGAGTCGCCCGATTGCTTCGCAGGGTCAACCTCTGCTCCCATCCCACACGGTGTGGCACCATGCAGCTCTAACCTTGTTCCCTAGATGATCACTGTAGGAGTTTGTACCCTCTGAGCTTCCATCCCAGCATCCTCTACATGTCCAGGGTTCTGGTTCCCCTGGCACAGGAGCCCTGCCCCCAGCCCAGAGCCCTTGCTCAGGAGAGGGACCCTGCAGCCACAGAGCCAGCCCTGTGCCCTGTTGCTGGCCCAAGGGTCACCACAGCTTTGCCCCATGCAGGATCAAAAGGTGTAAAACAAGGCATGCCCCTGCCTGCCCCACCTGGGGTCCTGTGCCGAATCCCACCTCTGCCCTCCCCAGGAAGCTCACCGTCCCGGTGTTCGTGGGGCAGCCAGTGGTGCTGGCCATCGCCGTGCTCAAAGTACAGGTCCCACTGACGGCACTGCTCCTCCCGGAAGTCAGCCAGGGAGTTGGGGCAGTCCTGGGGATTGCAGAGCTGGAAGTCGTAGGCCAGGCCGGAGCAGGTGCGGCCCCCGTTGGCTGGGCTGCGAGAGAAATCAAAGGTTCCCCTTCTTGGGGCCTCTAGAAAAAGACCTGGCCATGGGTGGCATTTGAGGCAAATCCTTGAGTCTTAGGTGTGGAAGGGGCATCTCTACTGAGCCAAGAGACACAGTCCTACTCGGACCCGGGTAGCTCCCCAGGCAGGCGGGCCTAGGGACATCTAGACTAGGAGGAGCTGACAGGGACCACCCCTCATCTGTGCTCTCTCGAGAAGGCAGCTTCTTCCCTGGGCACACCACCTTCACCCTGGCATCGAAGCCCAGGACTGTTAATGAGCACAGGTCTGTGACCGCAGGTTAAGATTCTGCCTGCCGCCACTGGATTACAAATCCCAGGATAACCAGAGCCGGTTGGGCCTCCCTTATGACTGGGCACACGGAACTGTCATGCAGCAGAAAACACCCAGAGCAATCCTGAAATTGTGGGACTATACACACACGAGTCCCTAACAGACGCTGGGTGTCGGGCTGGGTCTCTCCGCCTTAGAAAACACGAGCTTCTGTGACTTCCTCTCTGCAGAGAACAGTTCCACCCCACCAGGGCCTTTTGGGGTTCTGGCTCTCTGCTGGGCTCTAGCTCTCTTCCCTCAGAGCCGTTCAAGGGGCCCCAGTGCTCCACCTCCCCACTAGGCCTGGTGCCCCAAAAGGCTTCCGTGTATGGATGGGGTGACCAGACACAGGTCAGCTGTCCTCATCCTTGATAAAGTCTTGGCCCTTCTCCCCACGGCCGTGACTGCGGATCTCTTTGGCTCCCTGGCAGACAGTGTTTGATCTGACAGAAACACTCCAGCTGCCTCAGGGAAGAGAGAAGGAGTTTGTACTGAATGGCTTTGCGTCATCCTGACACAAGCTAGAGACATTGGAGAGGAACAGGCCTCAGTTGAGGAAGTGCCTCCTCCGTGAGATCCAGCTGTGGTGCATTTTCTTAATTAGTGATCAGTGGGGAAGGGCCCAGCCCAGGTGGGTGGTGCCATCCCTGGGCTGGTGGTTCTGGGTTCTATAAGAAAGTAGGCTGAAGCCGGGCGGTGGTGGCGCACGCCTTTAATCCCAGCACTCGGGAGGCAGAGCCAGGCGGATCTCTGTGAGTTCGAGGCCAGCCTGGGCTACCAAGTGAGCTCCAGGAAAGGCGCAAAGCTACACAGAGAAACCCTGTCTCGAAAAACCAGGAAAAAAAAAAAAAAAAAAAAAAAGGAAGTAGGCTGAGTGAGTCAGGGGAAGCAAACCAGTAAGCAGCTCCCCTCCATGGCCTCTGCATCAGCTCCCGCCTCTGGGATCCTGACCTGTTTGAGTTCCTGTCCTGACTTCCTTCAGTGATGAACAGCAATTTGGAAGTGTAAGCGCAATAAACCCTTTCCTCCCCAAATGGCTTTTTGATCATGGTGTTTTGTTGCAAGCAACAGTGATTCTCACTAGCTGCCTCAGTGAGACCAGACAGACTGGATATGTCCAGGGACTTTCGAGCCAGCCTGCCCCTGGCCCACTTAGGGCCTGGCAATCGGTTTACAGTTTTATGTGACATTCTAGATTGACAATATTTTCAGGTAAAACAAAGTTAAAATACCAGATAGTCCAACACAGGATAGACAACGACCCCACCGTGTGTGAGCAGTCCCAGAACCCGCAGGGAAGGAGGGGGTGGGGGCCGAGGGTAAGGAGCCTGGGGACTGCGGCATGAGTGGCGGCCGCTAACCCTGTCTCTCATCTGACTGCCAAACAGCTGCTTGGCTCCAATTGCCACTGTCCAGGCTGCTGGCGTCCTGGGACCCATGAGAGTCTCCTCCGTGGAACGCCCCAGTTCCCCATCAGTTCCCCATCTCTCTCCCACTTTCTATCCTCCACTCCCTAAGCCAAGAAGGGCAGAGGAAGCCCGTGTCTAGAGTGGACTGTGGGCCCCAGGGTGGTGACCAAGCATTGATGTTCCCAGGGTGTGGTGGGACCCTGGAGCCCCCTCAGAACCCCAGCTTCAGAGACAACTAAAGACGGGAGGTTTGCCTTGCGCTCTCGCTCTCCCTGAACCTGGCACCCAGCAATGCAGAATCGGGCTCTGGGGCCCCGGGCAATGTCAGCTCAACTCACTGTGGGTTGTCACACTGGCGGGTCCTGAACTTGACACCCGTGCCGCAGGTGCGTGAGCAGGAGCCGAACGGAGTCCAGGCGCCCCAGTTGCCATCTCGTTTGAGGATGTCCGGGGTCAGCCAGATGCAGTGACCTTTAAAGCAATGCTAAAAGATAGGAAGGTGGGCTGGTGAGGAGGCTCACTGGGCCAAGGGCCTTGCTGCTTACCGACCTGAGTTCCAGCCCTGGCACCCACGTGGGAAGAAGAGCAATGAATTCCCTATGCTGGAGTCTGACTTCTGTGGCACACGCCTCACCCCCCAAATTAAAAACAACCAAAGCAATTACAAAGACAAGAAGGCATTCCCTTCACCCGTCACCTACCCCAGAGTTGCTGGAGAGGCCTACTCCCCTCAGTGGGCCAGTGTCTGCAAAGGCTGCCCTGGGCCTGCTCTGCAGGCCAGGGGCTATGAGCTGATCTGGGGGTGGGGGAGGGGCTGCAGCGTCTGATCTGGGGCGGGGGAGGGGCTGCAGTGTCTGATCTGGGGCGGGGGAGGGGCTGCAGTGTCTGATCTGGGGTGGGGGAGGGGCTATGAGCTGATCTGGGGCGGGGGAGGGGCTGTAGTGTCTGATCTGGGGTGGGGGAGGGGCTGTAGTGTCTGATCTGGGGTGGGGGAGGGGCTGCAGTGTCTGATCTGGGGCGGGGAGGGGCTATGAGCTGATCTGGGGGCGGGGAGGGGCTGCAGTGTCTGATCTGGGGCGGGGGAGGGCTGCAGTGTCTGATCTGGGGTGGGGGAGGGGCTGCAGTGTCTGATCTGGGGTGGGGGAGGGGCTGCAGTGTCTGATCTGGGGTGGGGGAGGGGCTGCAGTGTCTGATCTGGGGTGGGGGAGGGGCTGCAGTGTCTGATCTGGGGCGGGGGAGGGGCTGCAATGTCTGATCTGGGGGCGGGGGAGGGGCTGTAGTGTCTGATCTGGGGCGGGGGAGGGGCTGTAGTGTCTGATCTGGGGGTGGGGGAGGGGCTGTAGTGTCTGATCTGGGGCGGGGGAGGGGCTGTAGTGTCTGATCTGGGGGTGGGGGAGGGGCTGTAGTGTCTGATCTGGGGTGGGGAGGGGCTATGAGCTGATCTGGGTGATGGGGGAGGGGCTGTCAGTGTCTGATCTGGGGTGGGGGAGGGGCTGCAGTGTCTGATCTGGGGTGGGGGAGGGGCTGCAGTGTCTGATCTGGGGTGGGGAGGGGCTGCAGTGTCTGATCTGGGGTGGGGGAGGGGCTGCAGTGCTAATGTTCCTGGCCCTGAAGACCAAAGTGTTTCTGACAGGCCTCACCTTGCCTGTGCTAGGCAAGAGGAATGGGATGCCCAGGCCCGCCCTTCAGGGCCTTGTCCAGCCTACTCTGAACCGCTGTGCCTGTGGCATGTCCTGTCATGTTCCCAGGATAAATGCCCCCATGTGCCTGGACGAGGCCCAACAAGAACAAGAAGCCAGAGATCTTGGAGACATGTTGGGTCTAAGGAAAACACAGGAAGCGGAACACTGGGGTGGGAAGAACACTGAATTCTATCCTCATTCTTCCCAGGGAAGGAAGTGTATAAAACCCTATAAGAAGCCAGGTAAAGAAGAGTCCACAATGTAAAAGAGTAAATTAGTATTTCAGTACATCACAATCCAATGGTTTGTTAGTTTAGAATAAGAAAACATCATTCAAAATAAAGATAATTCATAGCACAATTACCACAAATGACCCAAACTGGAAACCCATCCTTTTTTTTTCTACTTGTGTGTGTCTGAACATGCAAGGGTGCATGTGTGTGTGTGTGTGTGTGTGTGTGTGTGTGTGTGTGTTGCATGTGTGCATTTGCATGTATGTGGGAAAACACACATATTGCCTATGTGAGTATGAGGGTGGGGTGCATGTGGGTACTTGAGTCGGTGTGGAGCACCAGACTATGAATCGTGGAGCCAGCAAGATGGTTCAGCAGGTAAAGGTACTTGTCACCAAGCCTGACAACCTAAGTCTGATCCCTGGCACCCATACGGTAGAAGGAGAGATCTGGCATGAAGGACGCAGTGGCTGCCCATCTCTGAAGCGTCCATCTCAGAGATCTGAGTACGTGTCAAGATACGTGTCAGGCTGGGCAGACGGACACATGGCCGGCGTCATGACTAAGTGATCCCAGCATCTCCTTTCTGGGTGCTTTCCCTGCAAGGCTTCCCTCACGTAAACGTGGTGAACTCACAAACAGGGTGGCACTTGCTCCTGTCAGCTGGTGGAGGAGGGTAGAACTCAGGCAAGGAGGGACACTGTGGACTTAATGTTTGTGTCCCCTCCAATTCATGTGGTAAAGCCTCAATCCCCTCCGTGGTGGTGTGGGAGGTGGAGCTTTGAGGAGGTCATGAAGTCACGGCCCTCATGAAATGGATCAATATTCTTATCACAGGGGGTAAGAGAAATTCTCGCGCACACACGGTGACCCCTGATGGCTGTGTAGTTCCAAGCTTGGCTGAGCCCTGAGAGGAAGGAATCCTTGTTCAAGCCCACCTGTAAACTTCACCATTAGACCGCACTTACCGCAAAAGTGAGGCACATTTACGATAAATCAGTTGCAAAGAGGATGCCTAGGTCAGATAAAGAGACTTATTAATATTAGTTTATCCACTTACCTAGAACTGTAGTAATAGGAACCGCTGTTAATCAATGTGCTGAATCCGAGGAAAAAAGATACATTCTTTGCCACTTCTTCTATTCAGGCCAATCTACTCTGAGCATAACTCCACGCAAGACATCTTGTCAGGTCAGTGTCAGTCAGGCTCTGGCGCAAGACTATATGCGAGAGAGCTAGCGATTATGTTGAGATCATTACGTGCGGACTCCTCATTAGAGCCCAATGCATGCCTCCCAGTGACAGTCACAGCGCCAAAACTTCTTCCATTCCATTGTGTCTCTGGAGTAGAACTACTCGGTCCCTGCTTGGTGTATTACAGGACTTCCCCATACTCAATACAGATGTAACATCACTACTTACACCACGGGGTACGAGGCTAACGTATCAGTCTCTTGACCACCAGCACTTTTTCTGTTCGTGTGTCCTCTACACTCTTGTGATGAGGCAAGCGCCAAGAGTCATGCGGTCTCCTCAGTATTCTGCAGTGATATAGCATGAGAATTGATAGCCGATTTCTGCAAAAGGTTCATATCGTAAGAGTGGATAGACTCCACTTCTAGAGATGTATTATGAGATGTCAGCTCTAATTGCACGAATGACGCCCTGAGAGAGTTATAACGATTCTACCGGACGCGACTCCACAATTAGAACGCCGACTCTCTGCCACAAATCTGCCTTTGACCATTTGACCTCATGTCATTGATAACTCCTTAATTGCCTGTGATGACACTCTTCAAGCTCTCACACTAATCATCTAGGCTAGTGAAGACTAGCTGAAAGACGCAGTGATTCTATAAACGTCATCCTTGACGGGGCTATCGATCTAAGTTTTGAGACCAGCTGGCTCACTTCTAGAAGCAAGTCAAGAAGTCTTGTATCACAAAATATACAGAGTCCGATGGGCGCCTCGACGCAAAGCAAGGTCGTGAGAGATGCGCGCTACCTCTAGACGTGACACTTCTTGAGTTACTCATAACGGACGCTCCAGCAGGAGCTCACTAAGCTCTTCCGTGTCCACGCCTGGTTCTTGTGTGTGCAGTAATTTAGCGACATTGTAACTCGTCACTTAACCACACAAATAAGACCACTCTGAAGTGCACAGAAACGTCATCTCATAGACAGATGCACAATGTCGCCAAAATATATGTGTCCTTCACGGAAGACTACCTCATGTGTGCGTAAGGCCCCTTCTTGCTCTTAACAAAAGTAATGGTTATCGGTCAGGATGGCTGACACACTAGCTGTTTGCAGGGTCATAAAGGTCACGCGAACCTGGAAGTAGATGCCCGTCTAGCTCATTTATTCAGTCCTAAACCTCATTGAATTAGCGCTTTCCTTGCTCCGTACACAGGTCACCATACTCCGCATATTAATTAATTCGTCAGCTCCTGCATCAACACCAAGGTGCCTGAACCCTGTACAATCTACATAGTGTATTATATTGGTTAGCATGCTAAGTCATAAATTGTTTAAAAAAAAATTCTAATCCTGTAGTGCCGAGGTTTCTAGTTCTCACATCCTAACGTAGAGTATGCTGCGAGATCATGTGTCCATTGTAGCATTGCAATTCTGGTTCCGTGCTCTCTCCTGCGTATTTTGCTGAGCCCCCAAGCTCCCTAGCCCTCGGAGGCCGCCCACCTGGTGGAGCTTTCACAGGCAGATATGAGAGCGCATGCGCAATCTGCGTCTCGAGAGCCGCAAATTGTGCTGCTGAGATGTATGGTGTGTCTATCCCTTATTGTCGCTGTGTGCTCGGTGCCAGAGGTGAATTCGTAGGTCCTCTCTCTCCTTTATGATACTCTGCTCCACTATGGTGCGCCTAGAGACATCCTGTTCTAGATTTTCTACCCATCGCCACACTCACACAGCCTCTATTATATTGCATCGTTGCGCGCAGCCGAAGTCGTATATAGATCCTTAAACATGTTACTCCCTCAACGTGGTAATTAGTGGCAGCCTGTAGAGGAGAGTTGAGGCCTAATTTCAGTAAGAGATAGAGCTCGACATAGGGTCCGACCAAAAGTAGAGATCGCTATCATCGAAAATCAGATCATGAGTGAACTGTATCAAACTGGGACACGTGGAATATACACTGGAAAGGTGAAGTAATCTAAACTCGCTCTCATGCAAACCTATTAAGCTCTACTAGCTGGTATAGATCTCTGAGCAGTATCTATTCTGCGATGATGAGCCATATGTTGCACAGACATCAATAGCACATCATGTCTTTTTAGCAGGGTGATTTACCTATACGAGGATTTTAACCTCCTCCCATCTCTCTAGAGAGTGTGATACTTGCTCCCAAGATCCCTTAGCCTGGCTAGTAAGAGCATTATGCGAGCATTCTGATGCTCGAGTTACATTCTTCCTCTTAGCTCCTTCTCAAGAGGAGTTATAGACCCCCCAAGTGTGATGGTCACTTGTATCCTGGGCAACTTCAGTGACTTCTCTGTTTCGATCCTCATCTCCCTGGCATGAGTACAGTCCACTCAAGAGGCTCCCTCAAGTAGCTTGCAGCGTATCATGGTACCGCGCAAATCAGATCGCAACCTTGTGGGAGTCGCACTCATCTTGACCCTCTTGAATAGAAGCCCAGGAGTATGGGTCACCTCTTGTCGATGGTCCTACGGTGTCAAGTTATCATCACTTGCCAAGCCTGGGTCAATACTGCGCCACAAGACTCTGCTGACTATGGCGTACGCTGTGCTTCAAGCATGTGTCTCGCGTCGAGTCTCTGGGTGTAATCCGCAATTGCGATACGCTAGTGACACGTAGGGTGGCTACCGGGATATACGAGATGCAGTGCGTATGTCGCACCCCTTTATTCTGCTCCTCAGGCTCGCAACCTCGGATGCGCACATACGAGTTATTCCATCTAGCCGTGTGCACTCAAGACGCTCCATGCCTCCAGTCCTTGTACTCTATGGTGAGTCGAGACTGCATCGGGGCTTCTATGTGCGACTAGCTCTCGATCTCTAATGCCAATTTGCCTTAGCTCTGCGAGGCGACACTTCCCTATATCGGCTAATCAGCCCGCATTTAACGAGCGTGAAGGCGAACTATATACATCTCATACACATCACAAACTTAGACAATATAACTGAGATCTATCTCTCCTTTGCTCACGTGTCTATGAACTAGCGCAGAGTGTGCTCTAAGCTTACTCATTCGCTCTCTCCGTGATTAGTAGGGCGACACACTGCTCAGCCCTCACCTTGACCTCTCTTTAATCTCAATTCAGCCATGTCCCCCAGGGGTGTCTACGTCAATTTCTCCAATACAAGATGCTGGTGCAGCGATATGTTCATATGAACGCAGATAGCTCTTAGCTGCGCTGGTCACCATACTCTCTTTGTGGTTCGAACGAAACCCCGGTGCCAGAAAAGCTACGCAAACCACCTCAAATGCTAATCTCGATGGCACCCGAAGTAGTCTTCTCTGAGATGTTCATCGTGACTGCTTGGCCTGAATTGTGACGCACATGTGCCAAGTGCATGCGAGCACTCTATATGACTCTTGGGCTAGCCATCTCCTTACTCCACATCTAGGTGGTTCTTATCA
The DNA here is from genome assembly GCF_004664715.2 of Peromyscus leucopus. Classification (NCBI taxonomy): domain Eukaryota; kingdom Metazoa; phylum Chordata; class Mammalia; order Rodentia; family Cricetidae; genus Peromyscus; species Peromyscus leucopus. The sequence goes on along the minus strand of NC_051086.1, from coordinate 33,885,008 downwards.
TCTACTTCAATAGCTCCGTGACTTTCCTCATAGTGTGTGCTCTCCATACTTGCACCCCATGACGCTCTTTATCTCTGTCAATTTTGTTCTCTGCGTGTACCTAGCAGAAAGACTGAACTATCAGCAGTTCAGCGCGAGGGAGAACCCAGCGTTCAAGAGATGATTGATGGATGACCTAGTGAATATAAGAGTACACAAGTGAAAAGCAAGCGTACTAAAGTGTCTCCTCCTTATACATTCTAACTAACTCCTTGTGCTACCCTAGCCTGGTGCATACAGGGTAATGCCTGTTTACATTTTCTGTGCTGGTCCAGGAGCTTAGGAGTGATATCCGATTCTCCAGACCAAGGATGATTCAGTTCTTTACAACAATGGTGCATCCTCGCGAGTACAGGCCTATGACTTAATTCATTTGTTTGTTTATTATTTGCCACCTATACGTAAGATGATCGTCCTCTGCGAGAGGAAGCAGCAATTGCTTCATGGTGAGTAATCAGAGGTTGACACTATGCGGCCACATCAGAGCTGAGTGCGGGCCACATCCCTATAGCATAGAACAAGAGATCACTTTCCTCGCTGGATGAAAGGGGAAGGAAGGAATAAGAAAGCTGGGGCAGTGGATCGAGGGGCATGCAACAAGCGTGCGTGGATACCGCATGAGACGGCCCTCCAGTATTATTCTTTCATCCAACTCCGCACACGATAGCATCCCGCTCAAGATACAGAGGCCACTACGAGAGACTACTCATGCTGGCCCAGCGTGACTGAAGATTAAGCCATTACTTCATGACTTCGATATCTCGAATTACCCCTGACATCCAGTAGACTCACTGGGAAAGCGATCTCCCTGCCCTACGATAGCCAGATCCTCTTTGAGTTGCACATACGGACCTGGGTTCTAGATTAGGCCAACTCTCTCGACTGCGTGACGAAGCCTCGAGGTGTCTCCCTGTCTGTCTCTGAGATTTCTGCACCACTAGCACAGCTGTCAGTGTGTCTGTCTATCCTATCCCTACATCGCGATAGATTGTTGACCTGATCCTTTGCTGTGCTAAATAGATAATTGACATTTGAACTTCCCACTTTCGTTCCCGATCAACGCGTGCGTGAGAATCTGTACTTAGTATATCTGTGGAGACTTACACTTCACCTCAGCATCACTGACCTCAAGCTGCGTATCCATATGAATTTATTTCACAAGGCCATCTCCATCCTAATACAGCTTGTATGTATCATCTCTCGGCTCATATGCTCTTCCTACTTATAACGGCATTATCACATAAATTTAATAGTGGCTGTTAGTGCGTAGTGTGCGCCAATGTCGATGTTCGTGTGAGTCTTGGAGTTTCAGTCTTCTCGAGTTATATGGCGTCTTGCGTAAGCTGCTCTCTTCTGCTCACATCAGTCGTTTACCTGCAGATCAGCTTGCTGGTAAGAGGGTCGGAGAAAGGACAAATTGACTCATGAGGTTTAGCTTAATTGAGTTCCGTACCCGACTGTTGTGTTGGTGTGCGACTGAGGCACTATGACACTCTCATCGCTCTGAGTCTTGGCAGCAAGTGCCTTTTCCGGCTGAGCCATCTAGCCTCATCAGCTCGAACCTTTTACGTCTTCACTCATCTGTTGTTCCGCCGGTTGGTTACTAAGAGGTGTCTACTAACATCTTCAACCACGCAGTTTGGTCAGTTTTTTGTCTTTTGTGTCTGTTGGTTGTATGTCGTTTGAACCTTGTGTGAAGAATCAATTGGTAGCCTACCTCAGCCGCCAGAGGAAGAAACTGAGCCCTGAAGTCCAGACTCCGGACACGGTCTCATCTTCATGCTCTCAAGCCCTGTCTGGTGTAGCCTACCATCCCCGACCTTCCTCTGTTCCTCGGGGCAGTGGTGGTTTTTTGTTTTGTTTGTTAGTTAGTTTTGTTTTGTTTTGTTTTGTTTTTGAGGGGTTGGATGGGGGTCAGGGAAATGAATCCGGCTTTGGTGGTTTTCTGGAGCCAGAAGGTCGACACTACCAACCCAGACACTCGGGCAGCTAAGGTCACCACAGCTCCTTCACTCCAGACTAGGCTTCAGCTGTTGGGAGCCCCTGCACGCCCCAGCTTCTTCCCCTGCATTCCCCGGCACAGGACTAACCTTGCATGCCGGAGGGCCCGAAGTCCTGCCGTGTAAGGAAGATGGCGTGATCGTGGTACTCATCGTGGTCTGTGTCCGGCTTCTGCTGGAGGTAGGCCCAGCGACAGACATTCTCCAGACTCTGAGAGGGGTTCCCAATCTCAATGAGGCTCATGGACTACAGTGGGTGGAGAGAGACAGAAGAATGGGGTTGGTATCTGGCAGATTACTAGGGGTGAATAGACAGTTGTGCTCACAGAGCCCAGCCATTGGGGATCTGGTCCGGGGGCCACTCAGCTTCCTGCCGAGTCACTTCCAAGACTTGCCTTCCACTTCTGCTCTGTTCTTCTGAATGGAGGGGAAGGTTCCTGGTCACCCTCACCCGCATGACTTTCCACACTGTCAAGCCGAGAGTGGGGTTGGAGACTTATCTCAAGTCTCCTTTGGGGTCAGGCCAGCCCCCTACCAAGCTCACTCCTTGGTTAGAAGCAGGACCCCATTTGCCCTAGACTGTTGGGTGCGTGTGTGCATGCGTGTGTGCAGGGTGCGTGTGTGCGTGCAGGGTGTTCCTTACCATGCAACCCAGGCAGCTCACAATTGGCGGCCTGCTTCCTCTAGCACTAATGGCTGAAGAGACAATGAAAGAATGCGTGCACATTGAACACAAAGGCTCGGTCCATTAACCAATCTCAGTCTAGCCTACGAGAGGGGAGGCGACTGTACCACAGCTGTGGGGACTGTCGGGCCACCTTTCCCACGTGACTCACGCAGGAGTCAAGCGATTTGGAGGTGTGTTACTGTCACTTGCATCCAAAAGAATTCTGAGCGACACCCCCACCCCTCTTTTGTGGGAACCACGAGCATGCCAGGCAAGGACACTGGCTGGCGGGGAAAGACAGCAGCTAGATGATTGGCGTGCCGCACGCCAGTGTAGGAAAAGAGCTCCGGCCAAGTCTTTGAAGAGACTGAAGAGTCCAGCCAGGAGTATAGACTCAGATATTTGGACCAGGGAGCAGGAGGGCGACAGGACGGAAGGCAGGAGCCAGGTTGACGCAGGGTGAGAGCAAATGGGTCAATACTATGCAGACAGAAGGTCCCCGTCACGCCCAAGAGGTTCTGGGAAGAGGTTGAAAACTCAGGTATCTTCAGGGGTCATGGCCACTGAACAATGGCCCGTGGCTGGCATTCAAGAACAGAGGCCCAGGCTTGCCGGACCAGATGTCTCGGATGGGTCTACTACTGAATGTAAAGTTTACAAGCTCAGTGGGCACAGTGCCAGCTCGGAACACCAAAAACCTGGGTTCAATTCCCAAGCACTTCCCAACCCAGTAGTTGGGTTGGTTGGCTTGAGTGAAAATGGCTTTGGTGGACAGGACAAAAGGCCACCCCTCTCCCCGAGCCACTCTTTTAAGAACTTCCGAAGAAAGGCGGATCTTTCCGGGGAAGGACCCCCTCCACGCTTGCAGACAGGGCCCGACCCTGCAGTGGACAGCGCACCCCACCGCGTTGCAGATTGGACACTGGCTGATTCCATCCTTTCCCGGTGCTGGCCTCCAGTCCTGAGCCTCTCTTGGCAGACAAGGTGATTTTACTGCCGCGGCAGGGTAATTTATTGAAATATTGATTTGTGTTTTCGTTCTTGTCTTGTTTTGTTCTCTGTCCGTTCCAAGAAGGCAGACTGTTAGCAGCATTCCCCAGCCCCCAGGGGTTCATGCTATGGGGCAGAGCTCAAGGGGGTCTAGGACCCACTTCCCAGCTTTGGAATCCCCAGAAAGATCTCTAAAGGGCAGGGCAGAGAGACAGATTTGGGGAGCATTGTCCCAGGCAGGAGCTGCACACGGAGGGGGAGCCCGGGAAGGCAAGACTTCAGGAAACAGCAACTATGTGCTGTACCTTGTGAGCCTTGAGATGCGGGCAGGCACCCCAAGCGACAAGGTGTGGCTAGTGCATATATGGCCATCCCTTGACGTCTGCTGGGGGAGTGTTTTTAGTACTCCAGAGAATACCACGTTAGTAAACGCTCAAGTCCCTTCTATAAAAGGATGTCGCATTTGCATAGAACCTCGCACCTCCTTTCTATCCTTTACATCAACTCTAAATGACTTATACCACGTACCACAGTATAAGCGCGGAGCGCATAGTTGTTATACTGATTGTTTAGGGAATAACAACAAGATAAAAGCCTGCATATGTTCAATACAGATGCCATGTTTCCTCCTGATTATCCTCCATCTGTAGTTGGTGGAATTGGCAGAAGCAGAGCTGTGGGTGTGGAGAACCAACTGTATTTTCTCCCAACCTTTTCAAGGTTTGTCCTATCTCAAGCGGCACCAAGGACTCAAGGGACAGTGTCCTTGTTCTTACTGGGTCTGGAGCATTTTAGGGATCACAGAGTGCCCTGCCCAAAGGTTAGCCTGTGACAAGACATCAATCTTGCATCCAGTGGCAAGGACGGGACCAATGCGCATTTTGGAGAGAGCCAGTTGTCGCCGGAGAGGGTGGGAGTCAGGATGGGGAAGCAAGTGTGGCCATCATACTGTCAGAGAGCTCAACATCTGGGTGGATCGGGAGGCAAGTGTGGCCATCATACTGTCAGAGAGCTCAACATCTGGGTGGATCGGGAGGCAGGAGACATCAGGGCCAGGGGGTGGGGACAATGAGGCAGGGACAAAGGTGGCTTCTGGCTTTGGTGAAGGATGGGAGTGGGGAAAGGGGGAAGGTGTATGGGGAGCTCCTGATGGCTTAGCAGGGAGGGTGTAGGATCTGGTCACAGGGCTGGGGTCAATCCATCCTGAAGATGGAAAGCTCAGTTTGCTTCCTTGGTGAAACCTCCAGGGAATACCTCCTCCCTGCTTCCCGGGGTACAGAACCCAACATTGAATGGACCGGATCAGGGGTCAGCCCGGAACCCAAGCTAAGCTAATAGAACAGAGGCTCAAAGGACTGAAAATCAGCTGACATGCCTTCTTAGAAGCACGAAGAAGTTTCTGCCTTCTTCCTCAGGGCTCCTTTTCTTCATCCTGCTCCCCCCACTTCATGGGACCCACCTCCTGTGTCACCCCACATGTCCTCTAAGATTCTTCTCAGGAGTCTGGAGAGATGGATCGGTGGTCATGAGCACACACTGCTCTTGCAGAGGACCTGAACTGTCAGGCCTCTGTAGCTCCAGCTCCAAGGGACCCACTGGTCCCTGTGGGCACCCCCACTCTCAGGCATATATCAACCTCTGCTACCTCCACACATACACACATAATTAAAAAAACATTTTTAAAGAGCTCTTTTGGAGGCACAACTATCTGGGACAACTGGGCAGGTCCAGGTCCTTGGAAGGAGACACAAGCTGGCTGTGGGCAGGGTGAGGTACCAACTGCCAGAGGCAGTCCGATTGCCCCCGGGCCAGATGCGGGGACCCTGATAGAAAACCCTGGGTCTCCAGTGGGTGCTGGAAACCCCAGAGTATTGATGCTGTGTACACTGGGTTTTCCCTGTATATGCATGCTTATGATAAACGTTGACCCCTGCAAACACTTTATGGCTTCTCTCTAATCCATTTGCATCACAAGTATCTACCTCTGGGCCTGGACAAGGTGATAATTCAGTGTCCTGGCAGGATGGAGTGAGATGGTGCCTGATTTAAACAAGTTCCCCAGAACAGCATGCAATTTAAACATTGTAAACTTTTTTGTTCCCGGAATTTTCCATTTGATATTTTCACATCACAGACCGCAGGTATTCTGAGGAGAAAGGAAAACCGAAGCTAAGGGAAACCTTCCTGTTTCCTAACTCTCTCTTGTGGAAGTCACGAAGGCTGGGAGAGTCGTTTGTTTCGTTGGCTCTGGCCTTCTGTCTTCCTCTCAGCTCTGGAAGCATCCAACACCTGACTCCTACTCATCTTTGCGTTCGTTTTTTTTTTTTTTTTTTTTCTAGGAAAGTCTTTGTGTACCTGTTCACAGCTGTGCGGGAGTGGGGACGAGTGAGCAGGAGACAATTCCCCCCGGGGTTGGCTGACTCCGTGGGCTGGTGGTGCTCTGGCAGTGAGAACGGCGAGCTTGGGGTCTGGAGCAGAGGGGTGGCACGTGGTGCTAACTGAATGTGGACGATGGCCTGTCGTTCCCCGATGGCTGAGTGGCAGCCGATGGCGTGAGGGCTTGCGTCCTGGGGCCTCACAGTGACAACAATTCCACAACTCTGACCCCAGGGTGGAGACCCCAGATGGGCGGGGCCACATTGCCTGCAGTGTGGGGTTGTGGAAACTGGGCCCAAGAGCCAGGGCATAGAAGTCCTGGTTGGGGAGCTGACCCTTCCCTTCCCATTGATGAGTCTAGTCTCTAAGCATGGAAACCGAGGGGGCCTCCTAGGAGGCTCACTGGATGTCCCACAGGGACCTCAAGATGAGTGGTCACCCTCCCGGGAGGGATAGATGCATCTATATGAGGAAGGCTGATTGCAGGAACATTCCCAGGAACTCCTGGAAAGGGCTCACCAGCAGGAATGGACCTCAGTGCTGATGGCAACAACCAGTTCTTCCTGTGTGCTCATGGCCTCATGGTTCTTTGAGGCCAAGCCTCTGAATATGCCTTATTTAAATTTCAGAAGTGTCTGAGGCATAAACACTGTCATTATCCTAATTCCCAGATGAGAAACGGCATCTCATGCCATTAATGTCATTGGCTCTGAATCCTACAGGTAGGGGAGGTGGAGGTGGAAGCCACACAAAGGTCGGGAAGAAGTTCTGTCCACCAGAAGGTAAAGGAAGGGCAGGCTCCAGAGGCAACCACCAGGTGGCGCTGCTGCTACAAGAATGAAGCATCAAGACCCCGTGCGAGGTGGGCAGGCTAGGGAGCCGTGCCCACTCCTCTGCTCCTCCAGGCTGGGCGGCACATCTGACTTGCAGTTGGGCAATGGTAACCCTCTGGGCCCCAGACACAGCCTCTGGGGCCTCATCCTAAACAAACCAATTAAGGCTTGTGCAAAAAGTTGTATTCCAACCGCTGCTCCCTGACACTTGGACCGTTTGCGGTGGAATGAGCTGAATTATTTATATTCTTCCCTCCTTCAGTCAAGGAGACAGGAAAATGGAATCTGCCACCAGGACGCCAGTCTCCATGCTTGGCAACAGGGAGGCTTTGCAGTCTGGGTGCCGCCACATGAGCACACAGGCCACACACCCAATCCTAGGGCCGCAGACAGGTGGCCTGGAGCTGGAGGTGTGGGGCACAGGCTGGTGCTCTACTGTTCTTGGACAATTTGACTCCTTCTCTGGGCTCCTCTGACACGAAGTGGTTGGGCCCAACCTGAGCACTCAGCCGAGAGCTCGGGGGGCGTTCGCCCGTGACAGTGTCGGCAGGGCATACGCTTTGCAACAGTCAGCGTTAACGTCCATTTGACAATCTGTGATCACCCGGGAGAGCCACCCGTGAGCATGCCGGTGAGCGATTGCCTTGATTCTGTTCATCGAGGTGGGAAGACACACCCACCCTGGTAGTGCCATTTCCTGACTGGGCGTCTGGACTGTGTATACGGAGAGGGGACCCGAACGGAGCTAAGTATTGGTTGCTCTTCGCTTTTGACTGTTGATGTGACTGACCAGCGACTTCAAACTCGTGCTACTGTGACTTCCCCCGCCATTGTGGACTGTGACCTGGAACTGTAAACTGAAATAAAACCCTTCCCCTTAAGTTGCTTTGGTCAGAGTATTTCATCGCGACAGCAGAAAGAAACCAAGACCCCGTCCATGCCCAAGTCCCCCTTGTCCTGGTCCACACTGGCAGGGACTGCGTGGCCCACTCAGCGGCACAAGTGCTTCGGCGCTAAGGATATCTGGCTTCAGCTGCTACCAAATCCATCCCAGAATGCCCTGGCCCCAGGAAGCCTCAGGCTAGCCCTCCCAAACAGGCAGGGAACAGGGAAGCAAGCGCAGGGGTGAGGTTCATTTGAGCAGAGCTCACTTCAACACTTAATCTCAGTGTTGCTGACATTTGGGGGCCAGTTAACGTGTGTGTGTGTGTGTCGTGGCGTGTGCGTGTCGTGTGCATGTGTGTGTGTGTGTGTGTGTGTGTGTGTGTGTGTGTGTGTGATGTGTGTGTGTGTAGGGGAGGGGTGTTCTGTCCTGAGCATCTCCCAAGTTATAACAGTGTCTCTAAACATCACCTTGAGTCCACCAGTTGGGGACAGCAGAGTGGCAGAGTCACCCTTGGTTGGCGGCGTTGGCCAAAGGGGAATGTCATGGCATGGGGGAGGGGAAGCTGGGGCAGTTCTTCCAAGGGCTGTGCCCTCCAGCCCACTAGCATGACAGAATCTGGCTCATCCTCTAGGGACAAAGTGGCTGCCATGTATGAACGCCGCCCCCCAACCACATCCTCCTTGTCATATGGATGGTGACAGTGATTATGGATGTCCCCCTTATTATCGGGAGGTACCTACCAGGACCCCCACCAGGCTGCCTGAAATGGTGAGCTGTGCTGGGCTCTGAGGACACTAGGTACGCGTTGTGCTTCCTCCCAGACACACCTCCCCGTGACAGAGTGTAATTTACAAATGAGCCACCCCGAGATGAACAAGACCACTAAGGTGGCGTGATTGAAACATACACTGTCCTGACAGTTCCGTGATGTGCCCTCTTTGAGGAGAAACAACTTTGGCTCACAGGGCACCAAAGCTGGTCAGGGGGTGTGTGTGGATAAAGCCAGCTCACTCCACAGAAGAGTGGGGCGGAGAACAGTACAGCCCTGTGGGGGGCTTCTGACGGTGAACCCCAAAAGTCTCCACTCTCACTGCCCCCACAGTTCCAGTCATTGCTGCCAAGTGTTGGGGTTCCACAGACTTCCTCTTCCCAGAGAAACCAAGGCTCTGTGATGTTCAGTACCTTATTCAAAGTCCCGCAAGTGCCCATGGGCCGGGACAAATGCCCAGAACAGAGCCGATGGTTCAACCCAAGCTCTACCACACCCAGCCTGCCTGCCTGCCGCTGGGGTATCCCCCAAATCTGGGGTCTTCTGATCCCATCTGTGCATACAAGATAGTGTGGGTGGCTTAAAGGTCATGGTATAGACGCCTCCTAGAACACCCAAAAGAGAGAGGGCAGGAAGGCATGCCCTTCCGAGAAAGCCAAGCTGCTAGAACGGGGCTTGTGTTCTAAAAATCAGAATTCACATGCTGGAAACTAATTTCTAGTGCAATAATATTAAGATGTGGGACCCTAGGAGGCCATCAGGCCAGGAGGACAAAGTCCCCTGGACTAGAGCGGCTCTGCTTGGCATTGATCTGAGACCCGTCCTTTCTGCCACCCTGTGAGCATGCAGCTGTCTGTGAGGACTCCAGATCTGCTGGAATTCCGAACTTGGAATTCCCAGCCTTCAGAACTATGAGGTACAAACTTCTCTGGTTTATTAAGCATCCGATCTAAGGTATATTTGTTATATCAGCTCAAATGGACAAAGCTCAAATAGACACCCCCCAATGGCAGTATCTAGCCCTAATAACTTCTCATCTACTCTAGACCCAAAGACATCTGGGTGCGAAGGTGTGTCGAGGGTGACTAGGGACTGGCCATTATGTCTTGCCCCCATCGGGATGCCAGAGGGCCTTTCCCAGGCTAAAGTATAGATTGTGCACGGCCCTCCAGGGTCCCTGATGCAAGGCTACCTGGAAGAAGCCTCCGCTTCTCATCTTAGCCCCTCTGTGGCTGGACAGGTGATATCTGGGAACACACGGCAGGAACCCAGTGGGGCTGCTGGTCCAAGGCTTTCTGTGCATTCCTTTCCTCCCACATGTCTCTGCCTTCTACTGACAGACCAAGGATGTCTGACCTTTCACCCTGAGTGCTGACAAATTCCAACAAGCCTCCCATACCCTGTCTTGAGCTGGCCTCCACAAGATACCTTCTGTCCTCGGAATGTCCCCAAGTCTCTCATCTCCATTTCCTTTGATTTCCATCATCCAAGGAAATATTTAAAATGAGAACACTTGAGTAGCTTTGGTTCCTTCTCAAAAAATCAATTGAAAAGCCAGTTGCTACGCAACCCACGAGTGCGGCTGATGCTCGGCTCCCTGGCTGGTGGCATATTGTGTAAAATAAGATAATCTCTTTTCTTCTGTTTTTTTTTTTTTTTTTTTTTTTTTTTTTAAAGAAATGGAGAAAAATGTTGTTTTAGGAAACACTTGCGATGACTCGGAGGCCTCCCATAAGCTAGAGAGAAACAACATGCCACTCGGGTAAGCATTGCCAACTTTACCCCCACTGGAGTCCAGTGGGACCCGGGACAAGGCAGGGAGGGACCCGGATGAGGGGCCTGGTACATTTCCAGTGACAACTAGGAATGATGAGTCGGAGCTGCGGGCCTGAGACACTTTCTGCCAAAGACCAGGTGATGGCTTCACACCCTGGGATGCCCTCTGACTGTGGTAGGCAGCCTGGGTGCAGCCACCTTGGTCTGGGAGGGCTTAAGCTCTTGTAGAGAAGACGCCTCATTCTTTTTATTAGTCACCTCTTCCGTGGCTATGACAGCGAGCTTGACAAAGGTCACTTAAAGGAGGAGGGGTTTGTTTTGGCTCTCAGTTTCAGGGTGCATGAAATGGAAGGGAGGTCACCATGGCAGGAACGGAGGGCAGCCGGTCACGTGACGTGGAGAATCCGGAAGCTCCTTTCTCCTTTGTATTCAGGACTCCAGCCTACGCGATGGTGCCACCCACATTCAGGGTGGGTCTTCCAACCACACTTAACCAAATCTAGAGAACCCCAGAGACTTGTTTCCATGGTGAATATAAATCCTATCCAGTTGACAATCAAGTTTAACTGTCACAGTCCCCAGCAGGAACTCAGAGGTCCCATGCAGAATGTCTTCCCAGGATCCATCTGTTATTGTGAACCATGTCCCTCCCGTCCCTAGGGTCCCATCTAGCAGCCCAGCTTTGCTTTCCCCATGACTGAGTCTACATGGGGAGAGGGTAGGGGCAACACACACTGAGCCTCTTGGCCCTCGGGGCTCTGCCTGGCCACTCTGTCCGAGGTCTGCCTCACCTCGTTGTGTTGGCTTCCTGGTGCTGGCGTCTTGTCTGTGACTAGACAAGGAGCAGCTCATTGCTCTTGTGCCTGCACACCACAGGACGGACTTGGGAGGCCAGGGCTCCTGAGCTCAGAGTACATCCCCTACAACCATGGCACTCTTTGGAAGCCCCAACACAGAAAGCCTCGCTCGCCCCGGAGCTACACAAGACAGTCTGTGACCCGTGGCTGCAGATGCCGCCTGCACAAGATAAGCGCAGAAATGAGAAACTTTCATAAGTAACTGGAGGGAGTGAGAGTCTCGGAAAATTTATGGAGTTTAATCACTTAAAAAAAAAACAGGGATTTTTTTTTTTAATATCTTGGGCTCAGCCACATTTGCCTTTTCTAATAATTCATCTGCAGAAGTTATTGGTGTGCGATCAAGTAGGGCTAGAGGCTGGATCCTAGCTTGGCCAGGCTCTGTGGGCCCTGCCAGCTGCCCTGGAACGGAGCACCCTTGTCCTGTGTGGCCTGGGGCCCCAGGGGCACACAGCCTTTCCTTGCCGATGTGGCTTCTGGCCCTGCAGCCTGGGGCTGTTGGTCCACAGCCAAGCGCCAAGCCTCTTGCTATTTAGCTCTATGCTGTCCTCCAAGGGGTCTGTTAAAGACTTGGTCACCTGATGAGGTGTCATTGGGGTGGCAGACCCCTTTGGAGGAGGAGCCTAGTGGGAGGAAGTTAGGTCATTGGGGTCACACCCTAGGAGAGGGTGCTACAACACAGCTTTTCCCTTTGCTTCCCAGCTTCTTCCCACCTCTATTCTGGAGGTGAGTACCCTTTGCTCACTCACTCCATGTTCCCTCCATGCTCTTCTGTCACTAAAGGTTCCAAAGCCACAGGTTGAACAGCCATGGTCTGGAACCTCTGACCTCGTGAGCTGGGTTGCATTTTTCCTGCCTCGGGTATTTTGGTACAGCTACTAAAAGCTAACTAGCACCCTTCTGTGGGTTTCTTCCATGTTCTGGTCTGAGCATGTTCATTTCCAGCTTTGAACCTTCTCCATGCAGCCCAGCTGCGGTCTGTGCTCACTCTCCTCCCTCCACACCAGCTCTCCAGATTGGCAGTCCAGCACCACATCCTCCTAACATGATTTCCTTGTTTGCATTTCTACATCCTGCCATGGAATATTCCCTTACACTGTATGAATATACATTGCTGTGATTGGCTTAATAAACAAGCTGACTGGCCAATAGCTGCATGGGATCCAGTTAGGCAGAAAAGCCAAACTGAGAATGATGGGATGAGGAAGGGTGGAGTTGGAAGAGTTGTGGGAAAAAGCAGAGAATGCTGTATTGAGAAAAGGAACCAAGCCATGTGTCTAAACATAGATATGGGTTAATTAATATAAGAGCTACCTAGCGATAAGCCTGAACTATCGGCTGAGCTTTTAGAATTAATATAAGCCTCTATGTGGTCATTTGGGAAGCGGCTGCTGGGTATTTGGAAGCAGGCAGTCAGGAAATCCAGGATACCAAGACTCCCAAGCTGGATTCACTTCCTGTCACAGTCCAAGAGCATTCCATTCCAGAGACCAGGGCAGCAAGCTGTCCCTGCACTGTCTTGCCACAGGACACACACTTGTTCTGAAATGTTCCTATTTGTAATGAAACCCAGAACCATCCTGTCAAATATCCAGTTCTTAACCTGGAAAAACCAACATCTCTCCTCTCTTGGTCTTTCTAGAAGAAACAGTGACCTACGCTTTTTATTTCCCTGTCATGAACAGTGTACCCTTTCTTTTTGTGTGTCCTAGGTCTGTCTTGTACCACCTCAGAGACATGTGGGTAACTGTGATGCAGGGGACCTTAACAAAATTATGTATATGTATGTGAGTGTGTGTGGGTAGATGTGCACCATGTGCGTGCAAGACACCACAGAGGCCAGAGAAGGGAGTCGGTTTCTCTAGAACTGGAGTTTCACTCAGTTGTGAGTCACCTTGTAGGTGCTGGTAACCAAGTCTGGTCCTCCCCGGGAGCAGTAAGCACTTTTAACCTCTGGACCGTCTCTCCAGTCTTGGTGCAGGGAACTCTGCTCTCTAAATTAGCCCTGCTACTCGGGTGTTGTTAAGTCACAATGTCTGCATATGAACTTTCGGTCAAAGTTGGACAGTGTATATGATAGTGGTCTCATGTGATGATATCACCTAGTGACATCCTGGCCATCTTAGTTTGAGGACACTGTGATGTTAGCACAATGGCAAATTGCCTGTTTACACATTTCTCATATACCCATTAAGTGACTCACTGGGTTTGTCTGTATCACTAAGGCTTTTGCTCCATGGATTTTACAATGGATTCTCCTGGGCTTTAACAGAAAACAATTATAATTTTGTCTGCTCTTCTTGGATATTAGTTTCCTGTTATTTAAATCTGTCTAAGAAAAAAACTTAAATCACAGTATGAGAACCACTTATGTGTCAGTAACTTATGGGTTTTTATTGCTTACACTTGTGTGTGTGTGATGAGTACAAGTGAGTGTGTGTGGTAAGTGCGTGTGTGATGAGTGTGTGTGATAACTGAGTGTGTGAGTGTGTGTGTGGTAAGTGTGTGTGTGGTAAGTGTGTGTATGAGTAAGTGTGGTGAGTGTGTGTGTATGAGTGTGTGTGTGGGGTATGTGTGGTAAGTGTGTGTGTGAATGTGGTGAGTGTGTGTGGTGTGTGTGAGTGTGACAAGTGTGTGTGTGAGTGTGGTGAGTGTGTGTGTGTGTGTGTGTGTTATGCATATGGAGGCAGGAGGTCAACATTGGGTGTCTTCCTCAATTGCTCTTCACCTTATTTTTGAGTCAGGGTCTATCCTGGACCTGGATATCCTTGGCCTAGCTTCGTTGGCTGGCCAGTGATCTCCAGGGACCCTCCTGTATCTCCTGCCCTCATTCTGGGGTTATAGACATGTCCCACCATGCCCAGATTGTTTCTAAACCAATGCTAGGGATCCAAATTCAAGTCCCCGTGTTTGCTTGGAAGAACCCACTCGTTGTTGGTTTTACCGCCACTGCCTCATAGGTGGCATTTTTCCAAAGCAAATTCTGTGGAATGAAACTGGAGGAAAGGATCCCACTGTGAAAGAAGGGGTTTGAAGATCGATGTGTCCCAATGTGTCCCATCAAGCTTCACTACGCATGTTCCAAAGTCCCTGGGACATGCAGCCATGGGGAGCACCTGTTCCTTTGCTTTAGGAGTACTGTGTATTCCTTCCTTCCTGTGTACACATCTATTACCATTCAGCTGCACAGAACATCATCAGGGAAACTTGCTTCTTTTCCCACCTTTAAAACATTGGCGGTCTACCTATCATCTTGGGACTTTTTTCAAAACTTTAAAAACAAGGGAGCCTCCCCCGCTCTATGCACCAGTCACCCCTGTTCTGCCCATCTGTCTTCATGTCACCTATGGTCTTTCTCAGCTGCCACCTCACATGGTCTACTTCCCTGTGCAAACATTTCTCATCTCCATCTCAACACTCCAGGTTTCCCTGGGGTTCCAGGCCCAGGTGCTCACCTATCCTGGCCACCTCGACTGGGCCACCACGCAGCTGGCACACCTCAAGTGAACTCATGAGCTTCTGTTTTTGCATTTCCTGTCCTGAGTATGCCAGTCAATCTTTCATCACTGTGATAAAATGCCCAAGACAATGAACTTTGTAAACTGAAAAGGTTCCCTTAGCTCGTTGTTTTTGGAGGTTCAATGTCCAAGAGCCTTGTTGATATGTCCTCTGAGGAGGGTGACACACCACGGCAGGAACAAGTGGCCACATCTCTAACGGGAGCAGAGGCAGACAGGAGGCAGAGTCCTGCATCCCTTTAAAGAACACACCCCAATGACCAAAGACCACCCACCTGCCACAGGTTCCACCTTCTCCTCAGGTAGTGCCACCTGAGGGTCGACACTTTGGGAATGGGACTTCAGATGACAACACTCGAACCACAGCAGGTCAACTCATCTACCTGAGTGTCTCTCTCCCTGCACCCACCCGCACCCAGGTGCTCTCAATGTGGTCTCCCAGCATGCTCTGTTATCTGCCTTCCTTTCTCCTCCATCGTAGCCATGTTCCAATCTACACATCTTCCCATTAATGACAATAGTGTCCTCAGTGCAGGGACCCTATTAGAAATGCAACAGGTCATGTCACTCTAAGAAAGCCAAATTCCATCAGCAGAGACATATGGACCCCTGTACTGTGATCTGCCTTTATTATTTTTGAGACAGGGGCTCATGTATACCAGGCTGGTCTCAAACTTACTATATAGCTAAGGATGACCTTGAACTCCTGCTCCTCCAGCCTCCAATCCAACTCAACAGCTCTGAGATTATGGTTGTATGCCAGCCCCTACCCTCACCCCTGTTCATACAGTGCTGGGATAAATCCAGGGCTTTGTGCCAATCAGGCAAGCGCTTTACCAACCAAGCTACATCTTCAGCTCCAATCTGGCTTTTTAAATTTGTTTGTTTATATGTGTGTAGGAGAGTGTGTATGTACATATGTGTGTGCATGCCTGTGTACATATGTAGGTCAGAAGGGGATGCCAGTGTTCTCCTCTCTAACTCTCTGTCTATTCCTTTAAGGCAACCTCTCTCTCTTTCACTCTCTCTCTCTTTCTCTGAACCAGACTGCCAGAAAAGCCTAGCAATCCTCCTGTCTCTGTCTCCCTTGGAGCTGGGGCTTCAGGCATTTGCACAGACACTCAGCTTATTATGTGCTAATGCGAATCCAAACTCCAGCCCTCAGGTTGCAGAGTGATCTGAACCGTGAACCTTCTCTCCAGCCCCCATGGCCTGACCATGTTGGCATCCGTGTCTGCTACCTCCATCCTGGTATTCTTTCCTCCACTCTCTGCTATTCTCTGTCCTTCCAGCACAGAGCTGGAAGGCTTACTCCCATACAGCATCCAGACTAGGAGACAGACAGACACTGTTCAGGCCTCAAAGGATCCATGGCTTTATGAAGCAACAAAACTTGCAGTTTTTAAACTTTTCCTTTTAACTAGTATGGTGGGGACCAGGCAGGGAATGAAAGCTGTCACCTGTTGCCCAGACCAACATTACAGAAAACAGGACAACCTATGGCAGGCTTTCCTCCCTTTCTGAACAGATCATACGTACCATAAAAACAGGGGAGAATGGAGAGCATTACAGAAAGCCACAACCAATCAGCATGCAGAGTTGTGGAGTCCAGTCCCCATGGATACATCTACAAAGTCCACATCTAAGGCTCATGGGACATTGCATAAGAGGGGGCGGGAAGACTGAAGGGCCAGAGGGCCAGGAAGTTTCCCATGAGACTGTGTCTCCCAGCGGTTGCAGAAGCACCCATGAAGTCTCACCAACAAGACTGTAAACATGAGCTGAACAATGTCGCAGACCAATAGAGATGCTAAACCACGGGGAACTACAGGCAGCTACGGAAAGCTGAGAGCAGGAGAGACAGTCTTCCCCAGGGAAGAGCCCACCACCCGGCCATCTGATATTAAATGGTCAGCCATGAAAACACACATACAAGTACAATTATTCAGACTGAGCAGTTTATATCTAGGAATATATATGTATATACATATATGCACTGTAAAAACAATGAATGGAAATGAGGCCATGAACTTGATAGAGAGCAAGGAGGGAGGCATAGAAGTGTTTGGAGACATAAAAGGGAGGCGAGAAATGATATAATTACAATCTCAAAAATAAATTTTAAAAAAGACAAAAAATATAAATGCATACAAAAAATTAAAGTTTATGGTTTCGTTTGAAAAGAAAAAGCAGAGGGAAGGAAGTCAAGGACTCAGCATTTCCGGCTTGAGGGAGCTGCGTTTGCTGGTGTAGTCTCACTCATTCCAAGGGACTATTAAGTAAGGAGACTATAAGACAATGCATGTATATTTTGAAATCAGTCTCTTTCAGTGTCTGTGCTCAGTGTGACTCTGCATCACAGCTGTCCAAGGCAGCATGTCCATGATAGAGTATGAATCCATTTCCCCAATTAAATGGAGGCAATCTCATCTCCATCCTTTCTGCCAAAAGCCTGGAAGTTACCACAACAGCAGAGGATCCAGGCCAGGATGGAGGAGCGGGAGTGACCCAGTCTGGGGAAGTAGGGCTGGCTCTCCTGGAGGAAGGAGGAAAACTTCATATTGCTGTCATAAACATCATGAGCAGAAGCATCTTGGAGAGGAAAGGATTTATTTGGCTTACATGTACTGATCACAGCAGATCACTGAGGGAAATCAGGGCAGGGACTCAAGGAAGGAACCTAGAGGCGGGAACTTAAGCAGAGGCCATGGAGGAGTGCTGCTTAATGACGTGCTCCTCATGACTTGTTAGGCTTGATTTCCTATACCATCCCAGACGAACTGTCCAGGGGTGGCAGGCTGAGCCCTCCCATATTGATCACCCGTCAAAAGAAGTGCCCTACAGACTTGCCAATAACAGGCCAATCTTACGGAGGCATTTTCTCAGTTGAGGTTCCCTCTTTCCAGATGAGCCTGGCTTACATCAAGTTGACAAAAAAAAAAAAAAAAAAAAAAAAAAAAAAAAAAAAAAAAAAAAAAAAAAAAAAAAGCTAATCATTACGGGACTGTTGGGGGTGCCCACAGACAGCATGGCAGAATCTCCCCACAGCTTCCTGGCGGAGCGGATGGCCTTCAGTGCTTTCCCTCCTCCCAGGAGAAGTGAGATGCACGTTTCCTTACAGTCATCACAAGTAACCTGGATGAGAGGGCTTGCTTCCAGCCCCACCCACCACCCTGGACACCCAAACCCATGGGTGCACAAGTCCCTTATCAAACCACCCCATCTACAGCCGCAGTTCTAATATTCTTCCAAGTCAGTTTTAAAAAGTGTTTTCAAGGCCTGGGGTTGTAGCTCAGTTGGTAGAGTGCTTGCTTAGCATGCTCAGAATCCTGGGTTCAGTCCCCAACATAAACACAGGGGGGGCTAGCACGCGCCTGTAACCCAAATGCTTGGGAGAAGGAGGCAAGGAGGATCAGGAGTGCAAGGTCATCTTTGGCTACATAGTGAATTTAAGGCTAGCCTGGGCTACATGAGAATCCGTCTCAAAAGCAAAAGAAAGCTTTTCAAAGTGGTTCAGTTGTTCTTAGGTTTGTAAGCATTCTCCTGTCACCTCTGGTCAGGCTTGGAGCACATCGCTGGAGTGCAATGCCTGGGAAAGGCTTTCCTTTTTAGTCATAGTAAACGCCCTGACATTTCCGTCATGACTTAAACATGTGTGTCACTTTAAAGCATCCTCCGGTTCCACAGAGAAGAGACAAGGACAAATGACATCATCACCACTGCGCCCGCTTGATCCCTGCCATCACTCTGACTCCCAACATGCAAATCCTAAAGAGCCTGAGCGCAGTATTGGTATTAAACATCCCCTCAGTCAGCTCTTTGCCGCTCTCTCCTTTGTGCCTAATAGCTTTCTTTGGAGCGTTGTCTGTGAGCCGAAATAAATCCTTCCTTAAATTGCTGTTGTCGGGCATTTTATCACAGTAACAAGAGTAACTACCACCCTCTGGGGCTGTGGGGGAAGGGGCTCGGTGTTTAAGAGCAAGAGGAGGCAGGTAGGGTTGGAGGGACCTGGTGGAGCTGAGGACGGGAGGTCTGATGAGAGGCGAGCACAGGTTTTAGACATGCTCAGAGAGGGATGGAGGGCACGGGACCCAGGAATTCCTGAATACTCTGATGTCTGATGTTACAAACACTGACAGATAACAGCAAATCATTTCAGGGTTTTTCCTCAAGAAACCAACCATCCAGAACCCATATCCCCTCAAAGACAGAATTCCTGTCTCAGCTCAATCTCACTTTAGTCTTGTGTGTCTGTCTACACTCCGGGCTGCCATCCACCTGCCCTGATCCCTCGGGGCCAATTCTAGGCACCTTGGGGCAGGCAGTCTTGTTCAGGAATCTGCTGAGACTCTATAGTGAGGCTACCATGTGTCTGCTCACCGCCTCCCTCTTTCCTACCCTCAGAGACTACAGCAAGAGAATCCCAGTGTTCTGGGCACACCCATGCTGTCTGTGTCTCAGCCTCTGGGGACCATGGCTCTCTCTGCAGTGGTGGGGCCCACTGGTCTGTTGGCCATATCACACTGTATAACCTGAACAAAGAGTCATGGATCATGGTGAAGGGTACAAGGAGTCTGGGGGGGGGCGGGGGGCGGGAGCTCACAGCTTCTTGCTTGTTATAGGGCCATAGGGTGTCCAGGGAAAGGCAGGGTGGTATGGGAGAGCAAGCAGTCTCAAAGAAGGGCCAAACCTCATTTTCAGGGCCCCATTCATTCCAGAGAGAGTATCAGACAGGAGGACTCACCTTGGCATGGCTCAGCAGGATAATCCTCACCAGCACAACATTGATGTGGGCCCCCAAGGACTCGTCATGGTAGATTTCATTGACCTGAAAGACAGCCAGGGAGATATCAGCAGGAACTATGGGCCAAAGACCACTCTAGCTGTGCTCCTGGCATCTTGTCCCTAAGCCCCCAGGTAAGAACCCAGGGCCCTGCTTGTCTTTTTCTCTTTGCATATTTATCTCCAACATTTGTTCAACTCTAAACTGCCTCTAGATCTGTCCCTCTATGACTCTCCCTGCCCCTGGATGCTACTACCACCTGCCTGGATTTCTGCAGTGGCCTCCTGAGACATCCACTTCCTGGCCCATAGTCTGCACTCAGAGCTGAACCTGGACCACAGAATTTACATCAGCTCTCACTGAAGCATGGCTTTCCCTCCAGAAGGAATGAAACTGTCAAAGTAGAAGTCGTTCCTGGTTGTGGCTACTCTGTGAAATGTTACCTGTGCACATTGCTACGTATCCCACAGACTCCGTGTCCAAGGATTCAACCAACCCCAGAACAAAAATATTTGGGGAAAAGTTCACAGAAAATGTATAGACTTTTTCCCTTGTCATTTCCTTCTAAACAATACAATAGCCAGTTACATAGCATTTATGCTTTATGTAGTATTATAAGTCATGTAAACATCACTTGATGTGTGTGGGAGTGTGTGTGTGTAGGTTAAACACAAACACCACAACATATTACTTTGGAAACTTGAACTCCTGAAAGGCGTTCTGGAGCTGAGCCCTTCAATGCTCAAGGATGCTGAAGGATGCCGCATTTGGAAATGTGGACCACTTTGGACCCATGACGAGTTCTTCCTTCATCCTGTTAACGGGGAGCAGTTATCACTAAGTCTCTTACTCTGCCTTCCTTGTTCTCTGCCATGCCTGTCATGGACTTCTTTCACATTTTGAGCACTATTTTATTTTTGTGTGCTTTTAAAAAACACTTAAAAACATTATTCTGGGGGCTAGGGAGATAACTTAGTAGATAAGAGTACCTGCTGTGCAAGCATGAGATCCTGAGTTCAAATCCCCATGCCCACATGAAAAAATGGCCTTGCCTGTACTTGTAATGCCAGGGCTGGAAGGGGGGTGGTGATCCCTATGGCTCCCAGCTGCCAGCCTAGCTCCAGGTTCAGAAGAGACCCTATCTCAAGAGGATAGCTTGAAAAGTAAGAGTGGAACACCCAATGTCATCCTCTGGCTTCTGTAGCACCCAGGCATATGTACCCCCCTCCCACACACACACAGAGAGAGAGAGAGAGAGAGAGAGAGAGAGAGAGAACAGAAACAAAAACATTAGCCTTAGCAGGCATCTGTAGGCGTCCCCAGGTGCCCACAGCATAAAAGGGCAGGAGGACGAACTCCCATGGTCTACAGCATGGCCACCACCATCTAGAAACACATGCCAGGCTAACCTCAGCCTCAGCACTGTTGAAAGCTTCCTTGCCATGGGGTCACCCCCTCTTCCCACCTCACACTCAGAACTTTGTGGAATAGCCCTTCACTGCACTGGCTGGGCAAACACTGTTCCTTCTTGTAGTGCAGGCTAGGAGTCAATTTTCCTTGAAGGGACCCTCAAGGTTCAGACCTGCTCCTATGGAGAATTGGTACCCCATCCTTCTTAAGTCCCACTGTGTTGAGGAATAGAACATCTGTTTAACTATGTAAAGAAGTGCTGCATTTGTTTATGCTGCATTTGTTTAACTAGGTAAAGATGTGTTGCTGTTTCAATAAATAAATAAATAAACAAATAAATAGGAGCCTTTAAGAGGCTCTGCCATACAGGGATCACTTGAGCGGCCAGTGCATTAAGTAGAAACAACAAGCTAAGTGAAAACACCTGCCACAGTACCGGCACCAACTACCTAGAGCTAAATTCAGCTCTCCCTTAAACACAGATCCCAGTTGAACGCAGCTCTCAGACAGGCCCACAGGCATAAGGCTAGCTCTCTTGGGCAGAAGTGGGGGTGGGGCAGGCAGCCAGGGCTGGCAGGGAGCAGCCAGGGGCTAGCCAGTCAGCTAGGGGGCAGACAGACAGACAGACATGGAGGAAGTAGGACATACAGAATGAAAGAAAAGTAAAAAGCCCTGAGGCAAAATGTAGATGAAGAGAAACAGGTGAAATTAAGTTATAAGGGCTAGTGGGGCAAGTCTAAGCCAAGGCTGGGCATTCATGACTAACAAGTCTCTGTGACATGATTTGGGAGCTGGTGGTCCCAGAAAGCCTGCTACATCACGGCCGCTGAGCTTCGCCTCAGTCCTTATTGCCCTTCCTTGGATGCCTCTCCCTGCCAGCCCCAGAGCAGAGCAGCACATGGCCAGCAAACACTTGCTGAAGGAAGAAAATCAGTGGAGTCACTGAGAGGAGCATGGACCAGCCGCACATGCGGTCTGTATGCAGACCGGACCCAGGCTTCCCACGAGCCCTCGATGGACGAGCGGGCTAAGCTGCACCAGCCAGAGCCCACCGCACCTCAATATTCAGGTTTTTCGTAATTGTTCCCTCTAGACAGCGGGAAGATGCCTCGGGAATCTGAGCAGAATAAGGAAAAGCAAATCCTCACGGTGATGGATGGGGTGGAGAGGGACCCGGGGCTTATGAGACACACAGCCCAGTGGCCGCTGCTGTCGCCACAGCGCGTGGATAAAGATGGCACCCATCAGAGCAGAGAGCTAATGAGCTCACTGGTCCCCAACCAATGCCACCCCTGATCCCAACACCCAGGCTCTGCCAGGAACTTCTGCACGGACAGACAATCTCTGGTTATAAGTTGGCTTCTGGTCTCTTGCCCTCCTCTCTTTTGGCGAAGAAGGGCGGGGGGAGCATGGTTGACATAGCATCATGGCTCCGTGCTGTGTGCTCATCTTGAGTACCCCCAAAGTACTGTCTGTCTGGGCAGCAGGGCACTGGCGCCTGAGGACCATCTACTCAACACTCAAGTACCTACCTTAGCGCCTGCAGCTCAGAAAGCAGAGCCCAAGGGCTGTACCACCTTGCCCACTGCCCACAGCCTGCTGCCCACCACCCATCGTCCACTGCCCACCACCCATAGCCCACTGTCTCCTTCATAACATCAGAGTGGACGTGTGTCTCACAGAGCTCCTGCGAGGATCCGATTTCCACACACACGATGGAACAGTGTTTATGGAAACCCAAACTGTATTTTTCATACTTGGCAAACGGTATTGCCCCACTGTTCTGCATGAAGTCTGGGGAGTGGGTGGAGCCCCCCAAAAAACCACAGGCACTGCTGCCTCAGCCTTGAGGCCCAAGCTAGATTTTCTTTTTCAGTCTGTGCTGAGACAACAGCTTTAAAAACCAGATCTTTTACTTAAGGAAAAAAGGAGTTGTCTTTATTTTTAATCGCGTTATCGATGATGAGCAAGGCCAGGTCATTACAGCTCCCCGACTTCTGCTGAGAATCACAGTTGGGAAAGGTGGAGGTCCAGGGAAGGTCCCACAGCAGCAGGAAGGAGCAGGGGAGGAAAAGCAACCTTGCAACCTTCGTCCTTAGCCTGTAGGGTCTCCCTTGAAGGTGGGGACGGGGACAGGGTGAGTACAAAGCAGCCCCTATGGCCAAAAAGGAAAGGCACAGCCCACTTGGACACCTTACTGCCTGTGCGTGTGAGAGGAACAGGTTCCCATCCTCACAGGTCACATGGAGACTCAACAGGCTTGCGCTGTGAGCAAGCCTGGCAGCGGAGCCAGCTCCCAGCCACGGGCAGCAGATACCAGGGGTTGCCTGAGCCCCATGGCACAAGAGCAGGATCGTTGTCAGTTTGTCTGGGCACTGCCCAGTTAACGGTCAACTGGGGCACTGCCATGCTTCAGAGGGAGTCCAGGGATGCAGGCCTACAGGAGGGAACGGTAAGCCTGTAGTATGGCTGCTGTAGCAAGGATGAACCCCAGGTGCAGGTCCTCCGACTCAGGGACAGAAATCATGGGACAGATGTGTACTATACCGTCCACCCACACCCACAGTTTCCTAATGTGGGAGCAAGGAGTGTACGATAGAGACCAGTTATGCGCCAGGCCATTCAGAGGATGAGATTTTTAATCCCTAATGTGATAGCTTTTTGTGGAGGACCTTCAGAAGTAATCAGTTAGGTGAGGTCAGGGGTTAGTGTCCTTGGGATGGTATTAGTGACCTTGTGGGAAAGGGCAGCCGAGAGCTCCTTACTCTCCTCTCCCTCCCTTTCCCCCTTCGTCTTCCCCTTCATCTTTTCTGGAGATGGTCTAGTGGTCGGATTGGCTGGCAATCTTGATCTTGGGGTTGTCAGTCATTTCCAGAGCTGCCCGAGACAAACTGTCACTCACACTAGCTCAGCATGCTTTGCTGCACTTGCCCCAGCCGAAGAGTCAGGGCTCGCTGTGGTTTGCATCGGAAATTTCCCTCAAAGGCACCTGTGCTGGCCTATGGTGCCCGGGAAACTGATAGAATCTTTTGGGATGGGGTTGGAACCTAAGAGAAGGAAGTTAGGTTGTCAGGGGCATGTCCCTGAAGATATTGGGACCTGGTCAGTTTGTCTGTCTCTCTGTCTGTCTTTCTCAATTACTTCCTCCTAGTAGCCTCAACATGAGCGGCTCTGTCTGTCACACACTCCCCATCATCTTCTGCCTCTCTACAAGCCCCCAGTGGAAAGGCCAAGTGACAATGTTCTGAACCATCTGAACCCATGAGCCCAGAGAAACCTTTCCTTTTTCTAAGTTGAAAACCTCAGGTGATTTGTCACAGCAAGGAAAAGTTGACTAACAAAGGCCTTAACCTTGACCTGGATGACCATTTTCCCCAAGCTCTTAAACAAGCTTGCTTCTCAAGAGCTAGATGGCATGTGTTCTTCTTTCCAAAGGCTGGGTGCTTGGGAAAGAGGAACATTAGACAGAACTAAAGAACACCACGTTTCTCCCCTTTTTAGATATTAGTGTGTCCGTGTTGACCCCACCATACATGTTAATTTTGCGGCTGAGTGATGGGCCCTTCTTAGGTTCTCAGTGGGACATCTCAACACGAGTCGGCTACACTGTGGACTGAGTCACCCAACAACTCTGGCCTGACTTCTTCCTCTCCACTGGTCCAAGGCAGATACCCAGGAGACCCAGTGGAGAGTGGTTGGTCTCCCTGTGTGTCAGGAGATCAGGCATGAAACTAGCTTCATGAGGGGTGGTAGAGAGTGACGCTCCAAAGCTACCAAGCTTGCTCAGAAGCTGGCAAGCCTGCTCCACAGTCAGGACTGTGATAAGAGCCTGGAGGGAAATATGAGCATGTCCGTCATTTTGCTTGACACTGACCAAACACCGGACGGAGACAACAACTTGGCTCAGTTCCAGAAGGTTCATTCAGTCACCTATGGCGGAAAAGGCCTGGTGGAACCGCTCACATCACAGGGACAGGAGGCAGAGGGAGAACAAACTGGAAACCAGGTAGAACACCAAAGTCCTATCCTCAGTGGTCTACACCCTCCCAAGTTTCCACAACCTCCCCAAATAATGCCATGTGCCTGTGAGGGACACTTCATATTCAGTTCTAGAGGCTGTGCTTATGTGGAATCTGCCCAGAGGGTAATTCAGGGGGTCCCCCACAGACACGGTGGGTCAGGAGAGCTGAGAATGGTTCATCAAAGCAATATGGTGCTCCTGGCAGAACCACAGGCATGCGCAAACGTCCTGGGTCAGAGTGGGAAGGGTGAGGCATGCCCATGCACAGAAGAGACAGGGAAGGGTCCTGGGGAGGGCCACTGAGGCCACACCAACAGGCGAGGATTCCAAATCTATTCACAGAGCAGTCAAGGGCCTAGAGGGGAGGAGAAGGACACCTTATTTGTTACCAGCATGGCTCTGGATCCTTTATGGAAAGTAGATGGAAAGGGTGGAGGTGTGGGAATGTGGGGCTTGGGGTTGGACAGGTGTGGAGGGAAGGGATGGATGTGAAAAGCCATGTGGTCTAGAAGGGGTGATAAGGCCACCTCCCAGCTCTGGGTCACCCTACCTGTCAACATCCCTTTTGCTGGAACACACACACACACACACACACACACACACACACACACACACACACACACCCTGCCTGGGGAAAGGCACATGCCTGGAATTCCCACAGCCTCTCACCAGCCCTGAACTCCTGAGATACCTTAAGAGAATTTAAAGAATAGAAAAGTTCAGCGGTGGCAGGGCACACAGGAATCCATGTTTCAAAGGAGGATGGTCTTTACTCCCTTGCTTCAACTCAGCCCACCTCAAGGCCTTCCCACCACACAGGAGGGACTCTGGTCAGGAAGACGGGGCCCCACTGCTGCCTCTCTAAGCTCCCCCTTGCACAGGGAGCCTAGCCCAACGTCAGGGCCTTTGCTCTAACCTCACCTTCCCTAGCATAACTGAAAAGCACTCTACAGTGATTCTAGCCCGTAGTAGGTGTTAAGTAGAGTTGAGAATGGATAGATGGATGGATGGATGGATGCATGTATGCATGCATGGATGGATAGATGGATGGATGGATGCATGCATGCATGGATGCATGGATGCATGGATATATGCATAGATGGATGCATGGATGGGTACATGGATGGATGGATGGATACATGGATGGATGGATGGATGGATACATGGATGGATGCATGGATACATGGATGGATGGATGGAGGGGTGCATGGATAGATGCATAGATGGATGGATGGATACATGGATGGATGGATGGATGGATGGATGGATGATGTGGAGCAGCAGTTGCCTAGCCTCCCCCACTGCAGCCAGCCCTCCTTGTCCCCCTTCCACAGAGCCTGTGTACTAGGAGAAGCAACACACCTTTGCCCAGACTTCAGGGGGAGGGGAAGCCCTGGGAGAGTGTCCTTGAGCCCTGTCTTTAAGAAATTGATCTTGGAGCCTTTCTTTAAGCCCTGTGGGGAAAAGACTCAGAGCTCCAGCCTTTCTCTGTGTGCTGGAGGCCAGGAGCTGGCATTTGGGGGAAATGCTTTGTGATGTGCTTTTTGTTTATGCAAAGAGGCAGCCAAGTTTCTGCCCTAGAGTAGAGTGGGAAGGACCTGGTTCTGCATGACAATGTCAAAGTTTGCCTGGTTAGTGGCAAAGTTTTCCTGGAATGACAGTGAGCCCTGGAGGATGGCCTGAGGCTAGGCAGAGGAGACTTTCCTTGAGGAGGGGGACTGGGGTACAGAATGGGGGCACCTGTCCGGGAAAGGGGGCTCCTTGTGAGAGGGGCCTGTTGGCCCTGCTGCTTAGTAGACAGGTTATGGGCAGACCTGCTGCTGGGATCCCCATGTCTCTGTGGAGCTAAGTTTGGGGCCATGAGTAATGTCTAATGCCACCAGGAAACCCTAGAGAACAAAGTAATCTCGGAGAGTCCCCAGAGCGTGGCGGGAGGGCCCGAGAGGCTTCTGTGTGAACCCCTGAAGTAAGTGGAGAAGAGGCAGGTTTAGGCTGCCAAGGTAGAGGCTTGGGATAGGGTGAACACATGGGGATTTGGGGGAGACAAGACAATGCACCCACTAGAATTTGGAGGACTCAAGACAGAGCAGCAGCCAGAAGCTGGGGGGAGATGGATGTGACGTACCTGGGAAGCTGGGGAGCAGTCTGCTGGCCTCACGGGAGGAGTATTTGTATTTGTATCTCCTGGATCATAAATGGGCTTGTCAAGAGGGCAGGGTAGGACTGGAGGAGTGTTAACCCCTCCTTTAACTCCAAGTACCTGAACATGGGGACCAAGATAGACCCCCGGACTCCTCCGTGATCTGTTCCCACCTCCTTTACTGTGGAAGTCCATACCCTCCAGGGCCAGTTGATAACTCACTGGGCAAGGGACCCGGGGTGGGGCCCAAGCTACCTCACCGCTAGGGAGGCTGTCGATGCCCAAACCTAGTGCACACTCCATGAATACTGCTCAGCTCAAGGTAGTACCAGAGTAGTGCACATACTAAACATGGTTGCCATAGAAACTCTTCCACATGGTTGTAATAACGAAAGAAAGCTGTCCGACCCTTCTTCGCCTGGATTTCCGGGGTGAGCAGAAGATGAGTCTGAGCTCCTCACTCCCAGCTGCATCTGACCTCAGGAGGAATCTGCTGCAATCCTGCTGTGTAACTCAGGACATCTTTACTTAGTCTGTTTGGGCCTCAGTTTCCCCAGGTATGGAGAGGTAATTGTCCTTGTGGCACAGGTTTGTTATGAAGACTCATAGCAGAAAATGTTTTTGAAGCATCTAGAAAAATCCCCAGTGCATAGTGCCATATTAGTGAAGCTATCCATCCAACACAAGAGGGTCAGCTGACGGGAACTGTCGCTTTGTGTCCCAGATTTTGGTCCCTCTTGGCTTCAATCTTTGGACCCTGCCTCCCATTTTCCTGGTAACACTAGAGAGGTAAGCACTCACTTTGCCACTCCTTAAGTCCCTGGTCAGAAGAATGAATACCTCTGGGGGAGAGCAACATTCTGATCTGCTCCTCCAGAGAATGGAACACTCACACTTCTGTCTCCTGTTCTAAGAGTTAATCCAAATGGACCTGCCAATCACCTGGCTAAGAGACCATCCCTCAGGCAGGCTGATGTAAGCTAAAGAAATGAGAGGAATAATTACCCCTCTAATCAGATAATGTACTGTCCTTCCCAGTAGTCACTTACCGAGACACAGCCATCGAGCTTTGCCGACTCTGCCCTCTTCCCAGTCCTAACTCAGTATAACTTTTACCTTTCTTCTTTCCTTTCTTGTTCTTTATCCAAAGCTCAAGCATTTCCTCTCCGGTACTTTGTGATTGCTCAGTCTCTAGCACTAAGGCCCATCCCTGCCTCCACCCTATGGCTGTCTGTTACCATGTACCTGCTTGCTGACCTCCCTTGCTAAACATGCCAGCCTGATGCCAAAGGCACGGCTTCCCCTCTTCTCCATGTCCCTCCTCCCAGCGGCTGCCGAGAGTCACAGCTTGCTTGCCTGTTGTTTTCCAAAGCCCATAAAACTATCCTTGAAAGCCCGGCAGTGGTGGTGCACACCTCTAATCCCAGCCATCATGAGGCAGAGGCAGGTGGATCTCTGTGAGTTCGAGGCCAGCCTGGTCTACAGAGAGACTTCCAGGACAGCCAGGGCTACACAGAGAAACCCTGGCTCAGAAAACAAAAACAACAGACAAACAAAACTATCCTAAGCTTCCACTGAATTTGTTTTAAAATTCTTTCATTAATGAGTCTGAGAACCCAAAGAAGGAGCCTGATTTCCCTAGTAACACCCAGGAGGGGCCTCCGCAAACACCAGCTCTTGCTTAAGATGTTTCTCCACAACCAAGAGACATCTGAGCATGACTAGGATCTGGAGCTGGGGTCTGATCTCCAAGGGTCACAGCCATCCATCCATGGCCTGATCTTCCACGGGCTGATCTGACAAATACCAGAAGTAATGCTGCCAGACAGGGAAGGGTGGCGGCTGCTGAGGCCACAGGACACAGAAGGACACAGCAGAGGGCTGGGTCCTCCAGAGGCCTCTCAGCCACTCTCAGCCCAATGGGAAGAAAGGCAGAGGTGGCAGGGATTTTGATTACTGCTGGCAGTGACCTCAGGACGTCAAGTCTCTGGAGTGTTATGTTGGGCTGACTGGCTGGCCTCCCTGAGCACATAGGCTGGGAGTTAGTTTAATGTGGTATCCCGGTTCAGGATGCAGTCTCATTCCCTAAGTGCTAAAACCTTATACTACCCTGGTCAGACCGCCCACATCTCCCTTCCCATACTCCTGCATGTCTCGGAGCCTGTTTGGTACAATTATTCCCCAGTGACTTGAGCTCTGCCACTGGGCTCCATTTGGGCACTACTGTATAATCAGAAAACAATGTATTTTTCACTCTTCAGTAAACCAGATTCTCCTGCTGCCTGATCAGATTGTGACCCAGGGAAAGAGATGAGGAAATGACACCAGGAGCCGATGGCCTCAAGAAAGCTCCTCGGGGTGGCCTTAGGAATAGAAAACACTCTGGGAGAGGAAGGAGATAGGGGAGATGTTGGAGAAGAAGTAGAAAGGGAGACCAGGGGTGGGGGTACACGCCTCTGCGCTGCCCCCACTCCAGCCTTAACCTCAGAGAAAGACAGACCCGGAGGCCTCTGGGCTCCACTTCCCACAGTTATGGGGCCACATCATAAGAGACGAATCTGATCCCTGGACTGTGTCTATGAAGAGGGTTGGACACAGGGCCTGACCCATGTCTTGAGTAAAACAAGGTAGTCACCCTGGTTGTCCAAGCCCTAGAGAGATGTCTGTGCCGCCAGAAGCTTCTACCTGGGGTGTCTGGGGGAGGTGGGGATAGCCTGGCACTGACCTTGGAGAAGCTGCAGAATGGAAGGCACATAGGAGTCCCCCTTCCCACCCAGTACACCCAAGGAGCACAGGTAAAGAGTAGCACAAACCAGGGAAGACCCAATGAGCCTGTCCACTGTCATTTGGGCCTGGTGACCTGACATGAAGGCCAGCTCTTTGGAAAGTGAGCTTCATGAGGGCAGGACTCCATTGGTTCAGAGTGACCCTACCCCCACCCCCGACCTAGAACCTCATAGCACGGACCTAGAAGAGAGAGAGGCACCTGCATCTCAGGGTCTTAAATCAGCACTTTGCATGGTGTCCCCGGACCCCAGCAGAGGGATCCTGAGAAGTTCAGAGAACATAGCAAAACTAAGCCTTATATGTTCAAGCTCATGGCAAGAGTGTCCCGCTATGGACATGTTTCTCACAGGTGCGTTCTAACTCCCTGAACGTAGCCAGAGCTGATTTAAACACAGCAGGAAGCAGTTGTCTTCTGCACAGCATATGTCTCCTTGATCAGGAACTCAAGGTCGTCCTCAGCTACATAGCAAGTTCAAAATCAGATGAGGCTACATAAGACCTTGTCTCGAAAATTTAAAAGAAGGAATTATAAAATACGTTTAGTGAATACCTACTATGCACCAACCCTTTGTTGGGGGCTGAATGTGCAAAATCAGGTAGACGATGTTCTCTGAACCTACTATGAAGCCTAAATGACAATCCCTAGTTCTAAGACACATCACCCATGGAAAAAGGGCCTCAGGGATGTCTGACTACAATTTGGTACAGGGGCAGGGGACACACTATGGAGAGACTTGGGCACAGTGACAGCCTGCATCTGCCCAGACTGGAGCCCAGTGAGGGAAGCTGTCACCTCCTTTGTCTGGCTCAGCTGTCACCTCTTTGCTGGAGCCTGAACAAGACAAGCTCAACAGCCGCTTCAAGCTGTCACCGGGGAGTGATGGTGCTTGGCCCTCCGTGTCCATCTTCAGGGACTGTGACTCCTGCTTTGACAACTGTCAGCTCCCCGTGGGAGCCAAGGACAGGCAGTAACTGGGCTCCCTCATCAGCTGTCAGGAGGCATCAGAGGAGGGAGGGAGATGGGGAGTGGCTGCTGGGATGCGGGGAGAATGACAGGGATGAGACAGAAGCAGATGTGAGGATCACTTGTGGTGCCCGCATCCCAGTGTTTCCACCCTGCACATCACCACTGGCCTCTGCACCAGCCCAGCTCTTTGGCATGTGAGCTCCATGAGGGCAGGACTCCACTGTCTCACAGTGACCCTACCCTCGCCCCCCCCCACACCTAGAACCTTATCAGGAGTCCATATCCTGAGTGCTCAGATCATGAAAGAGGGTGTGTGTTTGTGTGTGTGTGTGTGTGTGTGTGTGTGTGTGTGTGTGTGTGTATTGTGGTGACAATATTAGAACAGAAATAAACAACAGACAAAGCTTCCTCTGGCAATCCTGGGGAGAGACTTAGATGTATGCAGACAAGACGGCTTGTGGCAGAAGGGAAAGGCAGAGGGTATGAGGGGATGGCCAGCACTGTTGGCAGACGCAGAGCTAAGGCTAGAACAGGCCTGGCACTTCTTCCGAGACTCCTAAGGAATTCTCCCCCTTCAGATCAGAACAGTCAGGGAGGAGATGAGTGATCTATGTCACCTTCCCAGAGGCATGTGACTCCACTGCTGTGCCTTGGTCCTGCTGCCAATCTCTCTGAGCCTCCTTGGCCGTATCCGAGAAAGAAAACCTTGCAGAGGTGCCCAGGGAAGGTAGACAGGCCATAAAGTACCTCCTTGCACAGGGCTGTCCAGTGCTAAACCTCTGTCGATGTGAGCTCTTTCCTCCTCTTTTAAATAACGATGTGGGACCTCCAAATTTCCCAATGGAGATATTTCTAGATGCCAAATCAACTGCATCTCCTGCCTCTCCCCAGAGCCTTATGCCTCAAAGTCCAAACTGTGCAAGAGGAGAAAGATGCCTCTGGGCCTTTGCATGTGCTCTGCTACTTACCACCCAGACTCATCTGCATTAGGAACTGAAGAAGTCTTTGAGGAGCTTTCCCTGATCCAAGTGCTCCAGATACCCCTGGTGCAACTCTAATCTTCATTTCGCCCCTAAATTTCACTCCTACTCTGAGCAACCAGATACAGGGATAGATTTTGCTATCTCTGCACCCCAGTGTCCATAATGAGGCATGATGTTCAGGAAGACAGGACACAATGGCTCATGGCCCCCAGGGCCTCTACTCACCTCACATCTGTCTAGGCATTAGACGTAGAGTAGTAAGTACCACAGCAGCCCCTGGAGCTGAACCATCCCCACATCTGGGGCACAGAGGGACTACAATGACAGTTGCCTGCTTCCCTCTAAGCCAGAAGAAGCAACCAAGCTGCCCTCTAGCCTGTGGATACCAAGCTCTGATTCACCTGATGCTATGAACACTAATTGCAATTTGCAGCCCGCATTGAGAAAAGACTAGGTCTCCCCCAAACATTCCGGCCTTCATTTAAGAAAACCAGACCTGGCAAGGGCCAGGCAGGTCATTCCTGTCCAGCCACAAGGGAACAGAACTGAGGAAGCATCGCCAGGGGTTGCGATTCCTCCTGGTCTCTGCTAGGTCCCAACCACGTACGCCTGCTGCTGCCTGGCACCCAGCTGCACCTGGTTGTATGATTCTCTTAGGGGTTCTGTATGCGGCACCCCATGCCATCCTGACAAGTGGGCCCCCTGTAACACACAGCGCCTTCATCTCAGGCCCGGTGGGACAAGCATGAGGAACAGAAAGGCCAGAAACAGTCTCCTAAACCTTCTCCTGGGGCCTAGGCAACACAGCAGGTGAGGAAAGCAGCTTTGGTCCTCCCCCCTTCCTCCATCCTTCCTCCCTCCTTCCTCCCCCCTTCCTCCCTCCTTCCTCCATCCTTCCTCCCTCCTTCCTCCTCCTTCCTCCCCCTTCCTCCCTCCTTCCTCCCCTTCGCTCCAGCCAGCTCCTACACCAAATGTCTCTCCTGTCTGGGCAGCCCCAAGTTTCAGTGTCTCTTTGTTGCAGGAAGCAGAGTGAGACATGTGAATGGGGTGGGGGGTGGGGGGTGGGGGGATGCCTTCTGCAGGCTGCTGCTCTGCAGTTCACAAGATTTCCTCCCCCTGAGCCTAGCACAAAACATTCCCGCACTGCCGCTGTGCTGGGCCCAGCATTCTTGAAAGTTGGTGAGCAGCTGATTGTTTACAAACCCTGGCAAGGCTTCGGCAAGTCAAGGCCAATTTCTGGATTAAATTAGAAAAGAAAAGAGGAAACATATCCTAGTCTTGGCACCGAGAGATTGTTCATTGAACACGAGTTGTTTCAGAACACACTGTGCCGAGGGCCTTCATCTTGCTGGGAGGAATTAAAGGGTACAGTCTCAGCTCTGAAAGTGCAGCCCCCCACCCCCACCCCATGTTCTCTACAAGCCTAAGGAATGGGTCTGCCCTCAGTGGAAGAGCGGTTCACACAGCTCAGAGAGACTGTTCTTGCCCAGAAATCTACTAAACTGTTTTCAAACAGAGATCAAAGCCAGTCCAGTCACCCCTTTAAACAGAATCCTCAAAGTGACCTCAAATGACCTTTGAGGCAGTTAGATTAGCTGGAGGTATAGGTGGTGTTGGGTAGTCTGGGGGATGAGCAGGAGAAAGGTAAAACTCGGCTTAAGCGTGAGGTCACCAAGGTGGCCTTCAGGAAAGGGCTGCTCCAGCTGTGGGGGTGGGGGTCGGAGGATTGGTGGAGGCAAGAGAGAGTTTGTCTGCTGAGGGTCCTTCCTCTCCTGGAAGTTTGGCAGGTGTGGTAGGAGGTAAAGGCTCTGGTTTAAAGATGGAGAAACGGAGTGGAGTGAGGGAAGCCTCACGGGGTAAGTGCTTCTGGCTCAAAACAAGTGCTTAGTGTGTGCTGAACGCTCTCCCTATCGGCACACCCAGAGCATCATTGCAGGGGGTACAGAAAGGGCCGTGGCTATCACTTAGTGTTTTTCCTTAAGGCCAGGCAGCAGGCATTCCTTAAGCACTAGCACTGTGGGTCACCTGGTCCCCTATGAGACACTCCTCTCCACTAACGACATCACAGTCATTCTGTCAAGGTCACGTTAGCTCTGTGTGACGTCTCCGCGTGTCTGTGATGACATCGGAGGGAACAAACCTACCGCACTGCTAGTTCACAGACAAGCAGAGCATGAGCAGACGGTCACGTGTGCTGCATCCCAGCTTCCCAAACTATGGGTCACAAGCCCAACGGGCTCGCATAGCTGAATGTGAGGATGGCAAACACCTCGGTATCAGTAACACATCCCAGAGTACACACAAAATCGCACTTGTAAGGAATCTGCGCGCGGTGCTTCCGGCTGCACTCACCTGGGATGCATGGCATGATTTCACTGCAGCCTCAGTGTGAGCACACAACCGCTCTGGACATGCTGTTGCAACACACCACGTCAACAAATCCAGCCTGAATCACTAACTGAGGTCTGAGACGAGTGTGTATTAGGAACTGTGGTGTTTTAACTGCCCATACATACTAAGTTAAATGCTCTTACAGAAGCAGATGATTTAATTACTCAGAACAAAGACTTTTCTGCCATCACACCTCAGCTTGCATTAAATTAATATAGCTCTGCATTGTGTTGTGCTAGAACTCCTGATTTAAGATGTTTGTGTTTGAGATGCTGATTTGTTTCATAAAAAATACTTTTCAGTGAATCTTGGCTTGGAATTACGACAGATTGTCTGGCAATGTCTGAAATGACTTCTGTGTCAAGAGGTCACCTCAAGGTCCCCCTTCCTCTGAACCCTTCCTCACGCAATAGTTCAGCGATTGTTACCAAGCCTGATGACTTGAGTTCAGTCCCTAGGACACACTTGGTAGGAGGAAAGAACAAACTCTTGAAAGTTGTTCCCTGACCTCCATCTGTGTGCTATCTCACACACACACACACACACACACACACACACACACACACACACACAGTGAATAAATGAAAAAAAAATAAACAGAATAAGCCAGGTGGTGGTGCGCATGCCTTTAATCCCAGCACTTGGGAGACAGAGGCAGGTGAATCTCTGAGTTCAAGGCCAGCCTGGTCTACAGATCGAGTTCCAGGACTGCCAGGGCTATACAGAGAAACTCTGCCTGGAAACAAACAAACAAATAAAATAAAATAAACAGAATAGCTGTAGCTTGCAACAGCAAGTATTAATATGTCACAGTGGTAGCTATAAACTACCACAGCTCACAAGGCAGGGCCATGGGTCTTTTCTCAGAGGAGACGCAGATGATGAGGCCACAGCAGGACACTCTGGTATGGAGGACATTAATATGTGCATCACCTGTTGGAAGATTTAACGTTTAGGAGCCCAGTCTAAGGAAATAATTAAGGTTGAGGGACAGATTCGGCTATATGGATATAAAATAGTAGGTGGCACGTATGACCTCCAAAAGGGAAGTGAGTGTTATCCCACGGACGTGTCATATAAATAATAAGTTACATAAAAAGCGCACTCTCCCCATGGCAACATTCCACACTCATTAAAACGAAGTCGTGGAGAGGAGCTCCTGGGAGAAAATACGGAGAGATCTATATGAGCTCATTCTAATCTTATGGCATAAATAATATATTATCTGTGTTAAATATAGGATGTTTTAATGAACTGAAAAAAAATTACTTTTCCGAATTTAGGGAGGGAATGGGGGGAAATGGATCTGGCTGGCAGGGAATGAGTTGGTAGGTGGGATCTGTGGGGAAGCAGGTCTCAGGAAGTGCTCAGCGACACCCCCACCCCTTACCCTCCAGGGGGTCTAAGGTGAAGCAGGGGCTGGGGGCAGACTTACAAATTCTCACTTTCTGTTGTGGTTTGAGTGTGACATCTCCCCTAGGCTCACGCTTGACCATGTGGTGCCTGATGTCTGTACTCCATGTTTGAGGAAGTTACAGAGCCCATCGGGAGGCGGAGCCTTTTTGGTGATGCAGCTGCTATGGAGTCATTTCTGCTCCTATAAGTGACTCCTGACCCATATACCAGTTAGTAACCCCAATAAGAACTCATTGGCTCACTGAGTTGGACTTTGGAGTAGTTGCTATTTTGGTCTGTCCTGCGTTCCCTTTGGGGGATAAATAGACATGTACATGTGTTGCATCTCCCCAAGAAAAGTCTCTCACACAACAGCAGCTCAGTGGACAGACGACTGTCCAGGCTGTCCTTCAGCCATCTCTACCTGCTATTGCGGTCAGTGGTCACCTGACCGGGGCGCCGTTGGAGCTCATCCAATGCCGCATCGACACATGCCCTCTACCAACCCAGCTCCATGCCAGCCCAGTGTTATGTCAGTCCCTCTGGGA
Source organism: Peromyscus leucopus (assembly GCF_004664715.2). Taxonomy (NCBI): domain Eukaryota; kingdom Metazoa; phylum Chordata; class Mammalia; order Rodentia; family Cricetidae; genus Peromyscus; species Peromyscus leucopus. The sequence goes on along the minus strand of NC_051086.1, from coordinate 33,848,872 downwards.
TGCAGCCTTGGGGATCCCAGGACCAGCTGTAGACTCACCAGGGAATCGAAACAAGCTACTGGCCAGGCTTTTTGAGGGCTATTTGGGGTTGTGGCTTGAGGTCCACACACCCAGAGCTGCCCAGGCTTGCTTAGTAAATGGCGGTCACTTTCAAGTTCAGAGCATGCACAGCAGGCTTTCCCACCACTCCACGCCCAGGACAGTTGCCACTGGCCACACAGGCAACTGAAATTCCAGTGCAGATTAACTACAAGCCATGTCCCCATTAGCATGGCCTCCATCACGATGACAAGTGTCGTGGGTTGTGGAGGACTGGGAACCCTCATGCATTATTGGTGGGAACATAAGATGATACAGCGGCTGTGGAAAACAGCATGGTGGTTTCTTGAAAGTTAAACATAGAATTACCATGTGATTCAGTCTTTCTACTCCTGGGTCTGTAGCCAAAGGAATGCAAAACAGAGTGGTGAACAGAAATCTGTAACCCAAGCTCCCAGCAGCCTTATTATTCCCAACAGCTGAGAGGTGGAGGCTGCCCAGGGGCTCAGCAATGGACGAATGGATAAGCAAACCTGTCTAGATAGACTATGGATCTTACTGAGCCTCAGGAAGGGAGGGAAGGCTGGGCGTGGAGGTGCACACTTGTGGTCCCAGCACTCAGGAGGTTGGAGGCAGGAGGATCATGAGTTCAAGGTCAGCCTGAGATTCATACCAAGACCTGTATCAAAAACAAGGCAAAACAACACACACCACAGACAGAAACACACACACACACACACACACACACACACACACACACACACACACACATGGAATTCCAACATGCTACAATCTGAACAACCTTTAGACTGTCACACTATTAAATAAGCTGGCTCCCAAAGGACAAATATCATACAAATTCACTGATATTGAGGTCCAGAGTGGTCAGATTCAGATACCAAAATCAGGACAATCACAGCCAGACCCCCGAGGATCAGGTGAGGAATCAATGTTGAACAGTGGAAGTTCCAGCTTTAAAAGACGGAACGAGTCCTGTGCACAGGAGGTATGACCTTTGAATAACCTTAATGTCACAAACTGTGAGCTTTAAAATGGCAATGATGACCTGTGTCCAATGATGACCTGACTCTAGGACTGCCACATGCTTAGCAAGCCCTCTACCGCATCTCTATATTCCTGGCTTTCTTTGTACTTTTAAACAAGAGCTGGTTAAGCTGCCAGATCTGGACTTGAACTTGAGGTCCTCCTGCCTCAGCTTCCCAGGTAGCTGGGACGATAGGCCTGTGCCATCAGGTACGTCATTCTCTGCCCACCCCCTCCTTCTTTACTGGAGTGCGTGTGAGCGAACGCACGTCTGTGTGCACGTGGAGAGGTCAGCTGCAAGCATCCTCCTCAATCACTTACTTTTGTGGGTGTGCAGGTGTGTGAGTGTGTGGGCTTATGTGCACACATTTGTGTGTGTGCATATGTGGGCGGGCCCTTGTGTGCGTGGAAAGGCCAGAGGAGGAAGTCAGGCGTCCTGCTCTATCACTTCCGCCATCCCCCTTACTTTTTGTGACAATCTCTCCGGAACCCGGAGCTCACTGGTCCAGCTGCCTGGGACTGTAGGTGTGCACCACTGAGCCCAGCTGTTTCGAATTGCTGGGAACCTGAACTCAGGTCCTAGTGTTTATGTGGCAAGTACTTTACCAACTGAGTCGGCATCCCAGCCCCGGGCCTGGCTTATCATTTGTCACAATTAAATGCTTTTAGTTAAACTTTAGCATTCTATTGGATAAAACGATGGATTCTATCCTCTCCCTGGCCAGATTTCAAGATCCAGCCTGGCCAGTGGCTGCAATATTCCAAAGGCCAGAAGAACAACTACAGAAAGCTCTGTCACACAGCAACAAGGCTGTCCTCTTGTACGTATGTATGTCTTCACTCTTCCTCCTCTCCAAGGCCACCAGAGTGTCCCACCAGCCTTACACAGCCCTCTTCCCAGCCGTGGGAACACTCTAAAGGCCACAGGGTACTAACCCTTAGTACAACATTCTGCTCCTAGCGTTGGGGAAATCTTATCTCCCTGGTCCACAAGAACTCTTGAAGCAGAAGGAGGAGCTTGGATGAGGGGTGAGCCTCCCCCACCCCACCCCAGAGCCTCACTGAACCCCAGGACTCTGTGCCTCAACCTTGCCTCCTGACAGACTTGCCACCCCACCCACGAGGATAAGCACTTGGTCAATAAACACTTGCTGCGTGCACATCTGTGTGACAAGGAAAACAGATGTGACCCAGACATCCTTTCTCAACACCTTGGGTTTATCGCCTAACATCCTCTTTTTGTTGTTGTGATGATGAGATGGGATTCATTTCAAAAATTCTTACGTCTCTGGTGTTTTTCTAGAAACTAAACAATCTTGTGATTATTTAAAACAGGGCTACAGTTGGATTGCGGGGAGGGGGGTGTCCAGGAAGGAAGGAAGGAAGGAAGGAAGGAAGGAAGGAAGGAAGGAAGGAAGGAAGGAAGGAAGGAATTCAGTCAAAAGTTGGGGGAAGTTGTAGATGTCTTCCAACAAACTCCATGACACAGGAACCCTCCACTAGGGAAAAGGGGGATTTTCATTCACCTGCCCCATGAAGAAGTCCCAGTGAATACCCCCCTTCAGTCAGGGTCCCCCGTAGGCTCCTTAGGAATGATGCTGTCCATGGTGTTGTCTCTGTTGTGTAACCAAAACCACATTTTAATTGGAGATGGAAACTGCCGTTACCTTACTTAGAGACTGAAGACCCATTCACTTCCATTATGTCATTCAAACTACCTACAGGGTGCAAGAAGGAACCTACCCATTTAAATGATGGGAACACCAAGGCTCAGAAGACTGGAACACCATTCCCATGGAAACACCTAGTCTTTTTAATTCCAAGCCACACCCTTTCCCTATGAGCTGGAGAGCGGTGGAACTAGGGGAAGAATGCGTATCCTGGAGGCTGATGAGATTTGCATATCTGCTGGTCTTATAGGCGTAGTGTGAATATTTCCTAAGATACTGCACCAAAAGTGGCGAGCCTGGGCCTGGCACACAGCCACACATTAGCAGATCATTAATTGCAACCATTACCGTTTTATTTATTTTTGTTGTTACTATTATTATTGCAGCCATATCTTAGGGGTTGGTTAATTTCAATGATTATGGTTTATTATTATTAAATTAAAGGTACTTTTCAAAAATTAATATGAGATTAACATTCTCCGAAATAAAATGTACCAATACAAAGAATTTTGCAGGGGAAAGGTGGAAGTTGTGGGAGCTGAGGATGTAACCAGGGCAACTTAGAGGAGAGAGGGAGACCACTCAGATGGCAATCTCTTTCTGGGGTTCAGCTCACTCACTTCCTCCTTTCTATCCCTGAGGGATCTTTTCACCAGGACCTTCCAGAGGCTGACCTAGATGCCATCTTAGCTCCCAGGAGAAGAATCTATCTCTGTGTGTCTGTCTGGTCACCTCTAGTGAGGTCCTGGGAGGACCTTGTTCATTGTGATGCTCTGTAAGCCTGCCCACCTCCCAAGAAACAGTCCCTTCTCATGCTCCAATTGAGAGCCACAGCCATAGCCTGGTCCTTCCTCCAACCGCTAACCTCCTAGCAGGGCTTTGGAGGGTCCACCACCCAGAATGGAGAAGATCTCAGCCTGCCAGCTCAGCTCTGCCCCTTAAGGCCCAACCTGAGTCCAGCCCAGCCCTCCAGTGCCCCTCTGTCTCAGCTTCTTCTCCCAGAGCTGTGATAATATACTCTGACAGAAGTAACTGAAGTGACAAAGAGTTTATTCTGTCTCACAGTTCTAGGGACTGTGAGGAAGAGTGGGGAAATCAAGGTGGTGGAAGCTTGGGGCAGCTGGTCACATGACACCCACAGTCAGGAGGCAGAGGGCCATGAATGCTCCTGCCTGGCTCCCTTTCTCCTCTTACACAGCCCAGGATCCCAGCCAGGGGATGGTGCTGCCCAGAATGGTGGAGTCTTCCCACCTTAATTAAGGCAGTCCAGATAATCCCCCACAGGCATCCCCAGAGACCCACCTCCCAGGGGATTCTGGAGTCTGTCAAGTTGACAGTTAACATTAACCATCACATCCCCCTCCAGCCCCGTTTGCCAACATCCTACTCTCTGATGGACCCCACCCACAGAGTCTCTACCCAAGCCCAGTTCCCCTGCCCTACTCAAGTCCTGCCTCCAAGAAACTGTTCCACTCGTGTTCCCTACACCCCCCAGCCTTGACTCACAATGTTCATGAGCGTCAGCAGGTACTTCTGCACATGCTCCTTCCCATGGAACTGGACCACTGAGTCATCCACGCCCAGCAGGACCTCGATGTTGTAGTCATCGTCGGTAGCATGCCTGCGCACCCTCCGCCGTGAGCTGTTGATGCGCTCCTCCAGGACGCCCAGGGCTCTGCTGAGGCTTTCCAGGCTGCCCCGGGAGGCTCCTAGAAGGAGAGGACACCTTCTTTGGTAGCAGCCCAGCACCCTTCCCCAGGGGCATCCCAGAAAGACAGAACCCATCTGGGTACAACTCAGTCACCATCCAGGCATCAGGGTGGCATTAGAGTGACCATTGTCTCATTTAAAACTCACGGCACCCTGAACCTGGAGCATTGTGCCCATTCGTAGAACAAACAGAAGTCTAGAGAGGGGCAATAGTGACAAACACAAACAACCTGGGGAAACTGAGGCTCAGCACAGGCAGTATGTGTCACATGGTGTCTGCTCATTCCTAGCTCTCCTTCCAGAACTATCTCCCAATCTTTCAAGGCATGGACCAGTCTGATACCCATATCCTGGATGCCCACCTGGGAACTTTGCCCTCAACCCCAGGGCTGATGCGCAGAGACCCATAAATCCCTCTCACCACACCTCCCACAGTGTGGCTTGGGAGAGAACTGACTAACTGCCCCCGTAGGTCCGTACCTGGCGACGCACTGATCACGCTGAGGAGTAGAGTCTGAGGTATCTGAGCTGAGGGTAAAGGGTCTGCACCACCAACAGGACCAGAGCCCAGGACGCGCTTGGCACATGGTTCTGTTCCCACCCACCCCCATCAGCCACCCGACAAATCTCTTCACTCAGTCACACAGTGGGTATATCTTCCATACAAATCACTGTCTCCATTTTACAGACAAGGAACCCTTATGTGGCAGGCAACCACGCAGATACTTCATGCCCTCAAGCTTACCTTTAACACTACAAACTGACAGTATCACACACACACACACACACACACACACACACACACACACACACACTTCACATATACCATACATATATAAACCTGCAGGCACAGACACATATATGCTTAAACCACAAATGAACATCTATAGTGCACAGCCTTACACTCATGTGTGCACGCGATGCACACATGCACACACATGGCAGGTCCTGCCCAGGGCTACTCTAGCCATGGGGAATGGGCCAGCCCTGCAGGAAGGCCCCATACAGAGCTAAGTGCTGCTCTGCTCAGCTGCCTGGAGATAATTCAGGGCCATCCTGGTGCTTCCAGAGGAGCCGCCTGGGACTTAAATCTGACACAAGGCTTGAGGGATCACTGCTCTATTTTCATGCATTTATTTCTTTGCGTCTTCAGCGAGCAGGGACAGCTCACCTTCAGAGCCACCTTGGGAAGCAAAGATGGTGATTTCCCCAGAAAAAGTTCTCCCCTGGGAAAGAGCTAGACACCACCTTCTGCCCCTAGCTTGCTCAGGGTCACACACAGGCAGCCCCGGGAGAAGAGCAGACTGGAGAGGCATTCCTTGGAGCCACGGGGTGTTTTTTTTTGTTTGTTTTGTTTTTTGTTTTAATACCTAATTTTGTTGACAGCATTTGAAACTTGGAAGATTTCACATTGGAAATCATCGAGAACATCCAGTCTCTTTTGAGAAATTAAGAGACAGGGCCGGCCTTGGGTCACCTAGGTGTGCTGAGAGAGGGCACATAGGGGCCTAGGTCACCAGGGAAGCCACCTACCAGCCTGGTGACTTCTTGGAGTACCTTTCTGACTCTACTCCCCAAGGCAGCTGATGCCAACCTGGCACAGTTGTTCAGCCAAACCGTGGGCTCCAGGCGCATCCGAAGCAACAAGGCTTTGTAAAGATGCTTTGGAGGTGCCGACTTCACCTCAAGCATGGTGATTACTGTTGCTGACATTATTCTTATGGTGATGGTTTTTGGGGGGAGGGGTCCCCAGTGTGCTCTCCTGTTGCTGTGATAAAAGACTGACCAAAGCCAATTTGGTCAGGAAAGGATGTATTTGGCTTAGAGGTTTTAGGATATTATCAGAAGTCAAGATAGGAACCTGGAGGAAGGCGCTGAAGCAGCAACCATGGAGGATCTCTGCTTATTATAGGCTTGCTTCCTTATACAGCCTAGGAGTGGGCTAGGGTTTCCTCCATCAGTTTACGGTCAAGAAAATGCCCTACAGACATGCCCATAGGGCAACCTGATGGAGGTAACCCACAATTGTGATTCTCTCTTCCCAGGGTATGAAGATGACAACCAAGATCAGCTATCATAGGGAATGACTTCTTGGGCATTACCTTTTAGAACATCTTCTCTAAAACCCAGCCCGTGGTAGAGAGGTCCCCAAACGTGGGAGTGGAGAGATGGATCAGCCCTTTCAAGCAGTCTGACTCTTTGAAAACTCCCTCAGTTCTGCTCCAGCTAGCTCAGGACATGGCAGGTAGACCAAGGCAATGGGGTCTGCTGCCCTCAGGCCTTGGACCAGATGAACCTTGGCCTGGCTGCCCTCCTGCCCTTCTGTGTCCCTTTGGGAGTTGGCAGTCAGGCAGATAGTTCACCTCATCAGTCATGGAGACACCCCCGTCTTCCTCACAATGGTTATGACCTTAACACAGGCTAAACTCTGATCCTGATATGCCTGTCTCTCCCTGGCCAGCCACAAGCTCCCAAAAGGTCCTGGGCCAACCTCCTAGTGGTCCCTCTGACAGCAGGTCTGGTCTTCAGAGCCTACTCAACCAGGCTGGATTGCTGGCATGACCTAAAGGCCTTTGTTCCACTTGGTCCTTGGCCCATAGTTCACATGACCATATGTCCCATCCTTCATTAACAGTGCAGGCAGGGTGATGAACTGTCAATGCTGTCCATCTCCTGCTAAGGCGGGAAGATACTGCTGCCTGCGGTTCATCTTTCCTCTGTGGCAGCTCCCTCTCCTAGCAACACACACACACACACACACACACACACACACACACACACACACACACACAGAAATCACTGGTGTCTCCCCCTCCGCGGTCCCCCCCCCCCTGCGCAAGGGGAGGGCCTGACAGATGTTAGAGAGAGAACAGGGGCCCCAGCAGCCATTGCCTGGTTGGTTGACCTGACCCTCCCCTTGCCTGTGTGTCGGTCACAGGAGCCTATCTTTTAAAACGAGTAAACAAAAGATAGTTGGTTCCTGGCATTCCCTTGCTGGGGGACCCTTCCATATGGCATCTGGAGCTCTCCTTGCTTTGATAAGGATGACACAGCAGAAACCATATCCGAGAGCCCTGGTCTCCGAGTCTCTAGAAGGCAAAGGAAAGCTGCTGAGAGCAGACCAAGAGGCTGTGGGGAGGGTGGGGAGAAGCAGAGCTCCTACCCAGGGAAGGCTGAGGCAGCAGCTACCTACAGAAGCCTTGTACAGCAAAGGGTGCTGAGCCCATGGGCTGTGGGCTGCACCTCCGAGCATCCTCAGAAGGGCTTCTAGGACAAGGACATGTGCGCAGCCCTTCACAGTGATGAAACTGCGTTCAGTTCTCACAAAAAGGAGAGGCTCCTGGCTGTTCTCATACCCCGCTGGCTTGTCCCTGAAAGGTCTCGGAGCTGCAAGCATGGTCCCCAATGTAAGAGTTACTGAGATGCCAGAGTCTTAAGAGGTGGGGCCTAGAGGAAGTAATAATGTTACAGGAGCTCCAGACACATTAAGGAACCAATGCCATCATGTGGAAGTGGGTAAGGCTCTTGGGGATGGGTTATTCCCCAGGGGGACTGGTTGTTATTAAAGAGGGAATCTGACCTTCATCTTGGCCTCCTCACTTCCTCTGGAATATACTTCTACCACATTATGCCAGTTGATATACTGTGACACAGCCAGGGGGCGCTCTTGCCAGGATCCCAACACCATGTTGTTTGAACTTTTCATTCCCCAGAATAGTGAGCAAAATAAACATCTTTTCTGAATAAATAGCCCAGTGTCAGGTATTTTGTGATAGTAGCCCAAAATGGATTAAGGCAACCAACAAGGAGCAATAAAGGGGCAGAAAGGTTGAGTCCATCAAGACACATTGCCAGAGAGGAGGAGCCGGGACCTGAGACCAGGCCTAGGTCCAAGAGTAACATTTTCCTGAAAGAATAATGATTCTGAATCTAGGCATGCAGATCTGCTGATGGAATGCTTCCCTAGCTGCGTTTGATCCTCCAACATTGTGTAAAATGGTCACGGAGGTGCACACTTAAGACTCCTAGCCCTCGGGAGAATAAGGAGTTCAAGGTCATTCTTGACTACAGAGGGAGTTCAAAGCCATCATGGAACACATGGGACCCTGTCGATAGCAACAACAACAGAAAGAATAATGATTCTTATTTTAGGAGTAGTGTGACCTTGCAATAAGAATATAGTCCACAATAAAGTGTGGGTATGTGTCCTCAACACTGGTTTTTTGTTTGATCGATTTTCAGACAGGATCTTACCCTGTATCCCAGGCTGTCTGGAATGTCTTCTGTAGACCAGACACCTCTGTACTTCTGTCTCTGTCTCCTGTGTGACGGAATTGCAGGCATGTACCGCCATGCCCAACCTTTCCAACATTATCAACATAGCCTAGAGGATACCCCCATGCTCCACCAGCACAAGGGCTGGTTTAGGGGAACCAACACTGGTAGAAAAGACACTTGGGCTCTAGTCTGTAGAGTCAGAGTGGGACAGGGCTGGTGCCAGTCCTGTAGTGCAAGGATGCCCGAGGGCATGCAGGGCCCCGTGCAAGCCTCTGCCAGTGCCTTTGGTGCGCTGGCCTCTACAGTTTTCTTGCTCACGACCAAGTGCTGAAGGAGCCCCCCAAACCACTCAGAGGGCAGTCTACAACTGATAGCTCTAAAGTCTTACTGCCTGCCTTCTCACTGGACTCAGAGATTGTGGAAGAGGATGCTGTGCTTGATCTCCACTCCTAACAAAGTCTGACTCTCAATTGGCTCCTAGGTTCATATGGTCAAGGCTCAGGCTCCAGCCTGTGTCACTGATGGGAGATGATGGGAACTTCAAGAGACTAGGCCTAGTAAAAGGAAGTTAGGTTACCTGAGATGCACCCTCGGTGGGGCTATTGGATCCCAGCCCCTTCCTGACTCTCCTGCCCCTTGGTGGCCATGAGATGGGAAGCCTCCTCCTCCACACCATGATGTGAGCCGCCGCAGTATAGCCTGAAGCAGCAGGGCCAAGTGACCATGGCCCCAAACCACTGAACCTGCGACTCCCGGTCCTGTCCTCCTTCTATGCTTCTCTCTGGTATTTTGTCAAACTTAATGCAAAGCCTACTGACACAACCCACAGGTATCACCCCGTTGCCCTCACTAAACACTGGAGACAATAGGGGTAAGTCAGGGCAGGGCGTTGTCACCTAGAGAAGCACACTGTTCCATGACAGGGAAAGACTCTACCGTCTGCTCCCCCTGGAATGATCCTCCCTATTTCCCCCATCCATCAGGTTCCAGCTGAAAAGGTTCATCCTAATTTCATCCTAAGTTCCAAGACTCTCCTCCTTCAGCCCCTCCCCCAGACAGCATCCTCTTCCCCTCCCACAGGAGCGACAGTTGTGTGCAGTGCTGACCTCTTTTGTGGATTTCCTTTGGTATTCACTGCTTCTCTGCCCTTGGATGGAGACCCCTGGAAGATGGTGACCAAGGGGTCTGAAGGCCTCCGCTTCCCCAGTGACCTATAGGGACCCTGGGGCTGGGAGGGTTCTGAGCCCTGGCAGAGACATGCATTGGGGACCCAGGGCCCAGCAGAAGGGCGGCTGGGGAGATGGCACTGGTTGGGGGGAGCAGGAGGGAAGCGTGCCGACAGATAGAGGAGTATGAACTGGAGCAAGAGCCAGCTATAAATGACTCACATGAGGGAAAACCAAGAGAAGAGGGGCCAGGACAGATTAAAACAAATGGGGTGAAGAAATTAAACATGTATCGTCTAACTGGCAATGAAAAAAATGATGCGTCTTAATGTCATTCGTGAGTTAAAACAAAATCCAGGGTATTTAAGGGGATGGGCTGCTGAGGCAAATAGGGTCTGAAGAAGATGCGGGAGGAAACCCCAATGTTCTCACCCATGCACCAAATGGATGCAAGAAGGAGAAGCCTAGTTAGGAGTGAACAGTCACACACTTACTCCAGAAAACAGTCCATGAGTTAGAGAAAACACTAGGGATGGGCACAAAGGATTTGAATTTATAAAACAATCTAGTGTTCAAACCAGCAAAATGATTAAATAAATAAAATACATGCCCTTCATGCATGTGGAGAAGACATTCAAACATAAAGAAAACCAAAAAAACTGGGTTTATAATGACTAATATTGAAACAAAAATCAGGAATTACTGTAAAAAGGAAGGCCTTAAAACCTTTAGTTCTGGGGCTGGAGAGATGGCTCAGAGGTTAAGAGCACTGGCTTAACTGTCCTTCCAGAGGTCCTGAGTTCAATTCCCAGCACCCGCATGGTGGCTCACAATCATCTGTAGTAGGATCCGGTGCCCTCTTCTGACATAACGCCACACATGCAGACTGAGCACTCATATACATAAAACAATAAATAAATCTTTTTTGAAAAACCCCTTTAGTTCTAATAAGCATAGACTAACTAGAAGGTATAAATTCCAACAGTTGATGTAAAGAACTGCATAAAGAGATAACGAGCAGAAGCTGAAAAGGTGGCCAAAGGAAGGACTAGATCTTCTGTGGAAAGTCCCACCTGACCCACGAGGAATAGACACATCTCCTCTTACATGAAGTGAGAGTACAGTGGTCGATAACTCGCTTGTCCAGAACAACAACCAGCTAGAAAACTGGGTTAGGAGAGGGTGCACAATCATCATTATACTGAGAAATAAATAGAAACGATGAAGGTGTAAAAGACAAGCAAGAGGTAATGCAGCCTAACACTCCAAAATTAAAAAAGAAAGAGTCCATAATAAGTGAAGAGAAAAATGATACAGTGTTGGATTGGAAGTTAGTCTTATCCAAATTAATCCGTAAGTGTAACACAATCACAAAAGAATCATTAAACTCTAACAAATTCCAGAACTTACATAGAAGACATGTGTGGAAAAGATTAATGAAAAGGAACTCCTTCAAATTAAGACTATATATTATAAAATCACATTCACTTGAATAGAGTATGTTAATATCATGAAATGTACTGAAAAAAATGTCCAAGGACACACCCAGACTTCTGGGTAAAAATAAAGGCTTGAACATAAACGTCCCATTTAACTCCTTTCTGGAATCCATCTGTCTGGAAAGTGTCAGTCAGGGACTTTTATTTTTAAAGTCCCAAAGCTATAAGCCCAGGGCAAGCAGAAGAGAAGCAATATCAGAACAGTCATCGGCCGGGAAGCAGGAGAGCTTTTCGTGGTAATAAACTTGATATATTCAAGTTGAGCTTCAAGCTGCTATGGAGAAAAGCCAGGATCCTTCTAGTCTGGGCCACAGTCCCCCAAAGCATGGAAATTGATGCGGCAAGTAGCATCCAGAAGTGGTGTCAGGGCAGATCAGTTGAAGGGCAGTGCCAATCCCCACCCATGTCCCATGCCCCTCTGCTGGACTGGCATTGGGCTGGAGTCTTCCTTGAAAAAGTGTAAAGGGTCTCTGGGATGCGAGCGCTTGGTGTGTTTCAGGGTGAGGGTACCATTCTAGAGACTGGAGGACTCAGTGAAGGACCACTTCCTCTGTTGGTTCCCAAGATGCTGGTAGCCAGACAGTCACCATTCCAGACAGAGCCTGGGCAAGCCCTCTGAGGAACCAAGGAGCAAAAGAACCCACCTACAAACACCAGGGTTCCAGTCATTGCAGTAATCATGTTTACCACCTGCCTTTACAAATGAGTGGCCAGCCAAGGGCCACCTCTGTCTGGTGGGCACCTCTGACACTCACCATAACAGAAAAGGGGCGTGGGATCACAGACTCCCCACCTGCCTCTCTCTCCCTGACATCCCCCAGAGCCTCCATGGAACTCCCCATGAACAGGGTTGATAAATACACTCTGACCTTACGCTCTTCAAAGAGTCCAGTTTTCTCCATCCCCCTTGCAGCCATGAGCAAGCCCAGTCCCCTGGCCCCAGACCAAGGACAACGGTTCAACTTTACTTTTATCTAGTGCTTTCCTACTGTGTGGCTCCTGGCCAGCACAGGTCATGTGATGTGGAGGTTGCCTACCCACCCCGAAAAATCTGTAAAGGTCAGAAATTCACTTTGTCCTCTGGAATTGAAGGGTATGACTTCTAAGACCTCCCTTCTCTACATGGCAGTTACCTTTATCAATGAAGCTCCTTTGGGGGGATGGAAGGGAACATGTTTTCTCCCTCTAGGGCCCTGTGGCTATCCATCTCTCTGAATGCTCTCCCATGGGAGCTCCTCATGGCTCTCCAGTCTTGAGCCCAAAGCCCTCCCAATGAAGCCTATCTAAAGGGTGAGTCCAGGCCAGCTTCTTTCTATAAAGCTGCAGTAATTTCCAACAGAGGAAAGAAATGGACTCTGCAGGGAACCGGGGACAGGAAGCTTGTACTAGTGTCCTCTGAATGCTGAGAGGAGATGCTACACACTTTAAACAAGAACGGGAGGAGAACATTAGAGTGAGTTCCTGGACATTTTTTTAAAAGATGAAATATATGATCAAGTCAGTGAAAGGGCTGGAAAATGAAGTTGAGGGCTTTCCTACAAAGTGAAACAGTAAGCCAATCTGGAAAATAATAGACTAAGACGCTTTGCTCAATTACATACCACACAGATAACAGAAGCTTCATAAAGAGCGTGGAAAACCAGAAAGGAGGGTGTTGATCATTCTAGAAAGTTCACCTAACTAGAGCATGTTCCAAGGGGGAAAAAGATTCACCTAGTGCCCAACAGAGGAGAATAAAGCACATCAGACAATTACAACATTTCAGCAGACAGGAGAGCCTGCAGGCTTCCATAGAGGGCAGGCAGGAACAAGCAGGCGGTAGAAGTGTAGACAAAGGAATGGATTCAGTGTGGCTTAGACGTCTCAGCAGCAGCATTAGAAGAAGGCAAACGATGAAGCAAAGGGAACACTTGGAATCCTGTGGGAAATGGCTTGACTGCCATCTCACGCCCAAACACTCAGTGACCTACGACACTAGAACAGAGAAATTTCCAGACGTGCAAGTTTCCAGAACATCTACCAGCTGATTATTTCTTCTGAAAAAGCTACTGAAAGAGAGGGTCCATCCAAACAAAAGATCTGCCCAAGAAAAGTGTGTGTGTGTGTGTGTGTGTGTGTGTGAGAGAGAGAGAGAGAGAGAGAGAGAGAGAGAGAGACAGAGAGAGACAGAGAGAGACAGAGAGAGACAGAGAAAGGGAGACAGAGAGAGAGGTAGGAGGGAGGGAGGGAAGGAAGAAGGGAGGGAGGGAGGGAAGGACGGAGGCAGGGAGGGAGAAGAGGGCAAGAGAGCTAAGCCCATACCAGTGTCATGCCATTGAGGTGTCAAAACTGTAAGCTACATAAACCCCTTTGTTTTATAAGGTTAGCTGCCTCCAGCATTTTGTTATAAGGCAAAACTGACTGATACAATCTGGTGTGATCAGAATGAAGCCGTAGAAATGCTAGAAGAAAATACAGCTAAATGCTTTTCTATAGGTCACCAGGCTCTTGCCTGCTCCCCTCCTTCACCGTCACATGCTTGCGAGACACTGTGGATGTCTTAGATCTCTGCTGGCTCAGCAAGGTGAATAGCTGAAACCACAGGCACTTCGTACGCAGAGGAAACATACCATGTTGCCGCCCCAAGACATCAATCATGTGGATTATAATAGATTTCTTCCTTCCCCAGGACTCAGGGAGAACAGGAACTACTACACTGCTCAGGAAAGGGAGAGGGAGGCTTGCCACAGTGCACCTGTAGAGGTGAGAGACATCCTCAGGTGTTGGTCCATGTTGCAGGTGGCATTAGCTGCTGCTTACCCCAGGCTGACCCATAAGCTTCCAGGGAGCCTCCAGTTTCTGCTGTCCACCTCCCCACAGGAACACTGCGATCACAGTTGTACAGTCTACCGTGCCTGGCTTTTTATGTGAGTTCTCAACAGAGACATCTCCCTAGCCCAACCCAGCTCTTCTTGCCGACGGCTCGGGCTTTCCTGGGCAGCGGCGGCCTCACAGCTCACAGAACGTACATGGAGGCGCCAGTCTAGGCGAGGTCATCCGCACGAAGGTCAGTCCTCCGGTTGTTAACTTGGAAGACATAATCACTCTGTGACTGCAGATTCCCCCGAAGATGGTCATTAAGATAAAATATGTTTACCTAGGTGCATAATCAGGGCACGGCAAGAGACCCTGTCTGGCAGCAGGCGGGCTCTTTGGAGGCTCTGGAAGCAGAGAGCAGGCTCAGCCCCAGGGGGGCCGTCAGCACAGAGTCCCACTGGTGAGTTTTATTAAAAGGAGCTCATTATGGTTATTTCAGCCCAGTCTTTATAACTTTATTACCAAACCTGAATTAATTGCTGCAGCTCCAACAGATGCAGCTCATTCTGTGCCATTTTTGTGATCCAGGCTGGAATGGGGGAGCGGGAAAGGGTGCCGGTTCTCAAGGGCAGCTCCAGTGGCGCAATTCAGAGGTGGGGGCTGAAGAACTGTGCATTTCCATGGAATGGGAACCTGGGGGTGCCAGGCCTACTCCACCTTCCAAGGCTTCTTCAGGGACAAAAAAGCGGCTCTGGAGAACCCTGCCTGTGGTAAGGTCCTTAAATAAAGTTCTGCTAGAGCATTGGATGCTCCCCTGGTGGGGGACATGGAGCATCTCAGCTTCTTTGGGTGTTTTTGCCTTTTCAGAGCTACAGGGGCTGGGGTAGCAGAGTGAGCTCTACTATACTGGGTGTTCGTTCTTGATTTTTGTTTTGATCAGTAACGGTCTCCCTCCAAGTCTAAATGGCTCTGGAAAGCCAAATCCAACTTAGCTTTATTCTGAAGCCCCCAGCTTGAGATGCACTCATGGGTCCAGCCAGGGCAGTGACTCCAAGAACACTGCTCGTGTAGATGAGAAGCTGCCATGATGTGTGATTTCAGGGCTGCTGGGCAGCTTCTTCTTCCCAAGAAGCAGAGATGAGATGCTTGGTTTTAACCATCAACTTGACACAAGACAGAATCACCTGGGAAGGGAGCCTCAGTGAGGGACTATCTAGATGAGGTTAGCTCGTGGGCATGTCTGTGGGGGCTTATTTTGATTAGTGAGAAGACCTGCTGCTACTGTGGGCAGTACCATTTCCCAGGCAGGGAACCCTGTATTGGATGAGAGTGGAGAAAGTGAACCGAGCGTTGGCATGCATGCATTAGTTCACTGTCCTTTGCTCTTGACTGTAGACGTGGCCAGCCGCTTCAGGGTCCTGTTGCTGTGTCTTCTCTGTAATGATGGACTGTGACCTGGCCTTCTGAGCTGTACATAATGAGCCCTTTCTCGAGTTGCTTTTGTTGGGTGTTTTATCATGGTGACAGGAAATCAAACTAAGATAGTGACAAGCAGGTGCTGAGGCTAGACTGTGGTCTGGGGGGCAGTCCCAAAGGTTCACGTGGTGGAAGCTTTGTCTCTGGGTGTTTTATCCAAGAGTTGATGAGACTTTAACCTCCTATGGGAGGTGTTTGGTCACTGGGGCCACGGCCCTTACAAGAGACAGTGTCATTCATTGAGACTTCGTTCCCATGAGAATACATTGTGATGAAAGCCACGGCCCTGGATCCCCGGTGGACCCTCTGCCAGGGCTCTCCTTTGTGACCGCTTGACTATGAGAAAGGCCGCACAGACAGGGTCACCTGACAAAAAAGCTTTGAGACAAATAATCTTCCTTTATAAAGGAACGAGCCTCGGGCATTTGTTACAGCCGCAGAAAATGGACCCAAACAGCTGGTGGCACAACCCACACGTCTCTGGCTCCCCGGCTCTCCAGCTCTTTGAATCAATTCATTTGGCTTTCTGTCTCTTGCAACCACAGGAGCCCCAGCACGACCCCCACCCAGACACCATCATGTGCACTGACCTCAGCTGGATGCCCCAGATAGTTTGGCCAAAGCACCCTGAGATTACCGAGACCTGAGGTGTGACAGTCTCCCTGTTTCAGGCTTTCACCTCCTGTTTTCTCAAGGAGCCCAGTGTGGGGTGAGGAGAAAACCTGCTAAGTCTTGAAGGTCTGGAGCCTAAGTAAGTGGGCCAACCCCCCAAAATACGTGCCCTCGGGACACGACGCTACAGTGTTCCTGTAGAAGTGTGCGGGCCACTGTGCTGGGTGCCCCGTTCTCAAGCGTCTCTCACGTTTTATTTGCAGCAGGGACGGGTGGCCTATTGTCTCCAGACCTCCCCTGAGGTTCCAGAACGCCCTTGTCCCACTCTGCCGCTAAGCACAGCTGGATTGAACAGGACCCTCTCGTACCCACCTATTCTCCCGGTACCACCTTCCAAGAAGCCTCTGTACCCCACCCTTCAGCAACCAGGTTCCTGGGCCCTCCAAGGGGTAGCGAGGCCAGGAGCTGAGAGACAGTAAAGCACTGTCCCTTCTAAAGGAGGGTCTTGGGGACCAGTCTTGGCCTCGAGGACACCAAGCTTTCTCTCTGTGGGACAGCACACCCCAGGGAGGGAACTGGCCCTGAGTCTCCTTTTTAGTGTCTCCCCAGCACAAAGCAGCCAGATGGCGGGAGCCAGTGGAGAGACTGGCAGATGACTGAGGGAAAATATTTACTGTGAACTCCAGAACAAAACACAGACACCCACAGGCCCCCATAGAGACTCCCTAGGATCTCATCTAGAATGAGGGGGAAGCAGGAAACTGCTAAGTGGGGCGCTGGTGACCAATGTCGCAGAGCCCAGCATGGCCAGAGCTCCAGCCTGCAGCCTGCTGTCACGCACAGCCTGTGGAAGCGTGTCTCAGGGTAGATGATCCCTGTGAGCAACTCACAGTGCGCATACTGGAACCCCTGATGTGGACATCAGGCGGCTTCCTGGATACTGCTCCACAAGGTCCTGAGACACCTCACACTACATGCATCCTGGATACCCTGAGAGCATGACTTTGCTCATCTCCTTCTGTA
The DNA here is from genome assembly GCF_004664715.2 of Peromyscus leucopus. NCBI lineage: Eukaryota > Metazoa > Chordata > Mammalia > Rodentia > Cricetidae > Peromyscus > Peromyscus leucopus. Next base: position 33,831,559 of record NC_051086.1, on the reverse strand, counting down.
CCTCCATCCAACTACCCAGCTCACCCTTGTCTACCCAGCCCTACAACGCTGGCTCCTTTCTCCTCCTGGAGTCTCTGACACTGTCCCCATTCCAGCCTCAGTCTCTCTGCTATGGCCCTGACCTGGGCCTCCGGCAGGAGTTGATATTGAACCCATGTGTGGAGTTTTCAAATCCAAGTCCTCTCCCCTGCCAGCCTTTGTTCCTCTGACCCCATGTCACGCAGGACTGGTCCTGGACGTCTTTTGGCGGAAGCTTGAGGTCAATGTATGCAGGAGGACTCAAACGCCAGACTGTGTACCCTCTCAGTAGCCTGCCTCTGGTTCCCCGCCCCCAGCCTAGGATCGGCTGCTTCTCACTCCCCTCTTGTCCTCTCCTGGTCCTGCCCAGAGTCCAGGCAAACAGAGGAACTGGCTGACTGGCTCTCCCTGGTCGCTGCTGGGACTTTACAGGGTAGGTGCGGATTCCCCATAACCTCAGCCAAGGCATAACATTAAAAGCCCCCTAGCAGGGATGTCCATGAAGGTGACACTGGAAACATGGCCAAAGCCCATCCCATGTTGGGCCCGCAGAGTGCCGGTCTGATGGGATTTACTCCCTCCAAAGCTCATGTTGTGACTTAGTCCCCATTCGGAGACACTGAGAGGCAGGGCTGAGGGGCCTTCTCAATGTGACTAGGGCTCCAGCCCATGGATGGATTCATCCACGCATGTCACATGTGGGTTTACGAAGTGAGGCTGCTCCAAAAGTCACATTGACTTGGTCTCTCAAAGGTCCCTGTCTTGGGCCCTGTGGGCACTTTGCCACCAAGAAGGCCATGGCCAGCTGTGTCCCTCAGCCTGGGAGCAGATTGTTATTAGTAACAGAAAACAGCAAGACGGGGCTTTACACGTGTCTTGTGAAAACCGAGGCTCATGTGTGTGTGTGTTCTTCACAGCAGCCCCGTAGGGTGTGAACAGGGCTTCTGTTGGACAGATGTGGAAACAAGCCGAGCAGAGGCTGCAGGGGCCCAGCAGTGCAGGGTGTCCCAGATGTGGAAACAAGCCGAGCAGAGGCTGCAGGGGCCCAGAAGCAGGGTGTCTCTGTGTGCCTCCAGCAGCAGCCTGGGCACTGCCCTCGGACTGACAGGCCACTCCGAGGCAGCAGCTGCCTTTGGGCCCTGTGGACAACAGGCAGCTGCAGCACCAGCGTTCTGGTTTTGCTTTGGACATTGTCTCAGAGCCCATCTGCAGTGACCCAGGGCCACAAACAGTCAGTCACCTGATGTTTAGCCATAGTGAAAACAAGGCTGGCACTTAGGCACAGGCCGGAGACGCAGAGACATGCTTTTGAGAATATCTGTGAGGAGTTGTGTCACTCACCCCTCGGACAGACCTCACAGGTGACTTCTTGGTGTCTGGATCACTGGAATTCATTCATTCATTCATTCATTCATTCATTATTTGCTTGTTTATAGACAGTTTATATCATGGAGTCCAAGATGGCCTCAAATTCTTAGGTAGCTGAGGATGACCCGGAATTTCTGAGCTTTCTGCCTCCCCCACCAGAGTGCTGACATTGTAGCCGTGTGTCCCCAGATAGGTTCATGCCGTGGTGAGGAGTGACCTGAGGACCCAGTGCATGTCTGGCAAGCACTCTGCCAACTGGACCGTATCACAGGGGAGCAGGTAGTGGGTGGTGTTTACAATACACGGAGGGTCTGTTTTCAGGACTGCTGAGCACCATGGGCCAGCTCCAGAGACATCAGCTCACAGACCGTAGATCTAAACAAACTCCCCAGAATGTGTGTGTGTGGGTGCACACACACACCCACACATACACACACACACACACACACACACACACACACACACACACACACACACACACACACACACACATTCTCACCTGGAAATGAAATAGAGAAATCCCAAAGGTTTCATACCAGACAAACCCGAGGTATGTTAGGATTTCTGAGGGGAGAGAGAGTCAGCTGTTCACCTGTCCTCCGGTCCCTCTCTGTTCCTGACCAGCTCAAGGAAGGACTAAGTAGTGTCCCTGATCTTCTCCCCCATGCTGAGGACATGGGAAGAGCATCTCTGCCAATTGGATACACCGTCTTGACTGACAGCCCAGGAGACACAAGGAACTCTCCCAGGCCCCAATGCCTCCTAGAATGATGGGGGGATGGATGCCAGAGTGGGCCGCATCCAGGCTCCTTGGGTCTGCCCCAGGAGCCCCACATGGAAACCACAGGCAGCTTGCCCTCCTCCTGGTCTCTCTCTACATCCTGCTCAGCCCAAGACAGTAAGACAGTAAGAGGGTGGCATTCCGTCCCCCTCTCCCAAAGAGTGTCAGGCACCACCACCCTCTCCACAAACCATGTCTCTTTTGATACTGCAGCTAACCCATGTGAGGCCAAGGCTCTCCTTTCTGTCCTTCTGGTCTCTCCCCTGTCTTCCATAGGCAGCAGGCAATTTGAGCCTGGCTTTGAGCATCTTCCCCAGGGCCCGCCTCTCCCGCAGGTGAGTCTCTAGAGGCCCCTGAGGTACATCTTGAGCCCTTCTCCCCATCATTCAGTTCCGTAGGTTCTGAATTTGCCTCGTCAGACTCCCTGTGTGAATTTGGTACCTGAGCACCCGAGGATGGTGCTTTCCACACCCATATGGGTCCTACCAGCCTTTCTCTCACGATGCTTCCTGCCGGAGAAAGACCTGGGCTGTGGTGGAGGGGGAGAGCAGGGGCGCCCCCAGCTCCCACAAATCCTGAAGGCACTGCCGTGTTGCTGGGTGCACGGAGCCTGCTCTCAGCCCGCAGTCAGTGTTGACCAGGCTTAATTTGATACCCCCTGTTTAGAGAAGGAAGGAAATCAGAAATTGGAGACAGAGCTGAGTCCCACGAATCTGATCCGAAGGGCAGCCTGGAAGGGCTTTTCCTACTGAGCAGGGGGTGGGAGGTACGGGGTGGGGTGGGGACACTGCCCTGAGAATCAGGGGGGAGGGATGAAGACAGCCATCACCCTTCTGGCTGGAGATCCCCAGGCCCAGTTTTTTTTTTTTGGCTCTTACCATCCTGATAGCCCAAGGCTGCAGAGGACAGGCCCTGTTAGGCAAGTCTCCCCAAATCACGAAGGCTTTAGTTTTTGTTTGTTTGTTTGCTTTTTTTGCACAAAGTTTTTTTTCTTCTTTTTATTAAGAAATTTTTTTACCGTGGTGACGCACGCCTTTAATCCCATCACTCAGGAGGCAAAGACAAGTGGATCTCTGTGAGTTCAAGGCCAGCCTGCTCTACAGAGTGAGTTCCAGGAAAAGCTCCAAAGCTACACAGAGAAACTCTGTCTCGGGGGCGGGGGTGGGGGAGGAATTTTTAAAATTCATTTTACATACCATAGATCTCCCTCTATCCCTCCTCTCGTTCCCTCCCACCCAGCCTTCCCCCTCCCAACCCATCCATCCCCTCCTCCGAAAAGTTAAGGCCTCCCATGGGGAGTCAGCGAAGCCTGGTACATTCAACTGAGGCAGGACCAAGGCCCTCCCCACTGCATCAAGGCTGTGCAAGGTGTCCCACCATAGAATGGGCTCCAAAAAGCCCGCTCATGCACCAGGGATAAATCCTGATCTCACTGCCAGGGGCCCTTAAACTGACCAAGCTACACAACTGACTCGCTTATGCAGTCCTGTTTAAAAGCTGATGTGGCCATGCCAGGCAGCAGGAGACCCGCTCGCTGGGAGATGGAGCGGGTAAGTAAATGGGTCTGTGCATGGGAACCCAGTTTCTCGAGGCAGCACTTGCCCTGACTTTCACTAAAGCACAAGAGGACTAAGAACTTAAGGAACTCTTTGCTCTCCACACCTGCTGCCCAATGGCCTCACCCACTCCAGAGCCCAAGACCCAGCCACCACTTGCCGCGTGGGAACCCTGTTCCTTCTGGACTGGCCTGATGTTTGGAGTAGTTCCTATCTACCTGCTTCAGGCCCTGAGACAAGCCACCAGAGTCCCCAAACCTACAATTTCATTTTATCTCCCTTTGTTCACTCCCCAAGTATTTCTGTAACTTCCACTATGACGAGGTGTGGCTTTGTTGGAGTGAGTATGGCCTTGTTGGAGGAAGTGTGTCACCGTGGGGTGGGCTTTGAGGTTTCCTATGCTCAGGATACCACCCAGTGAGTCAGTCGACTTCCTGTTGCCTTCACGCTGTAGGACTTTCAGCTGTTCCTCCAGCACCACATCTGCCTGCACGCTGCCATGCTCCCCACCATGATGATAATGGACTGAACCTCTGAAACTGTAAGCCACCACCTCAATTAAATGTTTCCTTTGTAAGAGTTGCCGTGGTCATGGTGTCCCTTCACAGCAAGAAAAACCCTAAGACCCTTCCATTGCAGGCCATGTGCAGTACCACTTCATCACAGTCCTCTGGGGTCATGTGACCACCACACATCACCCCCACACTCACACTCTCAGGCAGTTGCCATACTGATACTCACACGCAAATTTGTACACACCCACTCGCACAGACTCATTCATACCTCTACATCCACAAACATCCAAAAACTTACTCACATATATACACACACCCAAACATGCATTCACGACATACTGTCACACACAGACACACAATGACACACTCAGTTCTGTCTGCACGTGTATACACTTGCTTATGTACATCCACATACTCGAACATGTCTGGTCACCCTCCCTCACACACATGCCCACACATGCACACACACACACACACACACACACACACACACACACTTGCTCCCACACATGCTCCTGAGGGGATATCCTGGAGGAACTAAGCAATCTCTCACCTCTCTTCAGGTCCCCAAACAACTATGTGGAGCTTGGTGAAAATAAAGAAACTGGGGTCAATGAGATATGTCACTCAGTGGAAAACTGTCATTATCCTTATGCTATGTCTGAGCAAGCAGAGTCTGGAGAGGGCGGGGAGATGCTGTGGGGACTGAAGCAGCTTCTGGTGTTCATCTCTCTTGAAGGAGCAGCCAGTTGCTCACATTGAAGGGAGACAGACACGTGTGTCTTCCCCAGTCATTGCTGGCAGGGGAGGTAGCCGTGAGGCTTAGCTTAGATTCAGTGTGGCTCACTGTGGCTGTAAGGTGGGTGCCTGTGGTCACGGACCCATCCTCCCTTCCTTGTGAGAGTGGTTACCATGGCTCCCAACACACTGACAGCCCACAGGGGCCACAGGCCTCTGGCCCCAGGCCCCAAGCCAAATGCAATCCTCACTCAGGCCTCCCAGACCCTTGGGGTCTCTGCCGAGCCAGCTGCAAGGACTCTGTTTGCAGCACCAAGAAAGAGTACTTCTAGAAGTCTCTCTTCCAGCCAGACACACTGTTTACATACCTCTGTATTTCCAGGAAGAAACACACTCTCTTCTTTTCCTCAAAACAGGCGGTCCTCTTGGCTTATCTTTTGTTTTTTTGTTCCTGAAAAATATTTTGCTCCCATAGGAAAAGCCATGTGGGAGCCTGGCCTCTGGGCTGGGGGATATACTTATGTGGTCCAGGCTGGTTTGAGCCAAAGGGGAAGGCAGTGACTGGCAGGGAGCCATCCCTGTTGCTGGGCCTTCTTTTTGTGTAAGGAGGCTGAAAATCTGGGTTTGTGCTGGTGTCTCTGATTTTATGATTTATTTATTTATTTTGAGGCAAGGTCTTGTGGAGTCTGGAGTCTGGGCTAGCCTTGAACTCCTGTATAGTCAAGGTTGGAACTTCTGATCTTCTGGCCTCTAACTTTCAGCTGTGGGGATTATAGGCTTGAGTCACCAGGCCCACCAATATCTCTGACTTGTTTGTTTGTTTTATCTTGGTGAGGTGTGTGTGTGTGTGTGTGTGTGTGTGTGTGTGTGTGTGTGTGTGTACAGGTGCACTTGCCCATGGCAGGTTTCTTCCTTTACTGCTCCCCACCTTATTTTTTGAGGCAGGGTCTCAAAAAATTTAGCAAGGTTGGTGGCCAGAGAGCCCTGGGATTTCCTGTCTGTCACTCACCCCCAGTCGAAGTGCAGGGTTACAGGCAGGAGCCAGGGCACCTTGCTTTTATGTGACTATGGAGATCCAAACTCAGAGCCTTGTGCTCACAGAGGGCACTTTACCCCCTGGGCTGACTCCCTGGCCCACTGTCTTTAAGTTTTAAATCCTGCCAAGCCATGTAAAAGGATCAGAAGCAGAACGCTGCTCATGAAATGGGACAAAGCAAGCCCCCCAGATCAGCCTGTAGCCTCTGCGCCATGCCATGAGTGTCCATTTCTTGAGTGGCATCCTTCTCCTTGCCTAGAGAGCCTCAGATAATAGACATATTCTGGCACAACAGAGCAAGCCCACTGGCCCTCAGCCCCACATTAGCAGGCACTTCAGGGGCCATAGCCCATTGCCTGCTTATTTACCTTCATTTCTCTCCCATCCTGGGAGACAGCACAAAGTAAATGTGATTTATTACAGAACCTTTCTCAGATAACCAGTAAACAATTTGGTTCAGCACAGAGTAACAAAGCCCTAGTGAACACCAGACTGCTCCTCCCTTATGGGGCCTTGGCTTGATCCTGCACATGGGCATGAATTCATCCAATGTCAGACGTACTTAAATATGTAAAAGTATTAACCCTTCATATATAAAAAGCTGCCACAAATAATCCAACAATCATAAAAGGAAGTAAACAAATGAAATTGACAGGTAACAAAAAAGAATGTCACAGCTGCTTTTGAATATGTGAAAAGATGTTCAACCTCACTCTGTATAGAAGAAATATAACATGGTCAGAATCCAAATTTGTGGGGTATGGTTATATGCTGGGGAAAAAATGTATCTAGCAAGTTCCTAGAAGGTCACTATGCTCATTTCTAAAAACCTTTAAGCTGTACTAATGGTGTACACCACCTGTCAATCCAGCTCCTCAAAAGGCTGGGCAGGAAGACTGCAAAGTCAAGGGCAGACACTTAGTGATACTTTGTCTCAAAATTAGAAGCACAGGCCCAGATGCTGTTCTCAGTTCTACCGCCAGTGCCCACTACCACCACCAGCTAGGAAATTCAGCTGAAGGACTTCACCCTTCCTGTACCTTCAAATAGCGGGCCAAGTGTAAAGATACTCAATGTGATATCACCTGAAATAGCGAGTACTAAAATACAAAACAAAACAAAAGCAAGTCTCAAGAGTGAGCGCTCAGCCATAGCAGTGACATCTGTATCAGTCCTGCCCTCCACAAGGCTCAGGAAATACTCTGGAAGAGAGGAAGCAACAAACGCAAGAGCCAGAGGACTGGGAGGGGAGCTGGGCATGACGTGGCCGCTGCACAGGTGAATGCACAGTAGCTGTCGTGTCTGCACAAGATTGAGCCATTTAAACATTGCAGCAGGGGGCGGGGCCATGGGGGGTGGGGTGGGGAGTGAGCTGCAGAGACGGCTCTGCAGTTCAGAGTGCTTGCTGTTCCTCCAGAAGATCCGAGTGGGATTCCCAGAGGCCTTGTTGAGTGGCTCACAACTGCTTGTAACTCCAGTTACAGGAGGACCGAATGCCTCTGACCTCCACAGACACCTGCACACACACACACACACACACGCACACGCACACGCACACGCACACGCACACGCACACACTTAAAAATACAAATAAATCTTAAAAAGTATCACAGCACAGATTGTGGGTACCAAGGCCCCACCCCTAGTTGGGTCCTTGCTGTGGGCTGAGGAAGAAGAGTCACTCTGGGGTGGTTAACACTGGTCCATCAGTCATGCCCTGATGAGACAGCCACACGCCCGTGAGCGTATGGGTGGCACTACTTTGTGACTAAGGAAGAAAAGCGAACATGAAGTTGGGAGGGAAATGTATTGGGGGAGCCTGGAGGGAGTTGGAGGGGGGGATATGACAAGGACGCATCATGTACACTATGAAATTGTTAAAGTATGCTTTAAAAAATCAAGTTGAAAAAGAATTGAGGATCTTGGAGATTGAGGTCGGTCAGGATCTGGTCCAAGAAGTCACCACATGATGGGTGTCTGTGCAGGAGAAGGGGGCAGATCCGTAAGTGCTGGTGGGGATCTCCAGGTACAGTGACTGACAGGCAGCAGAGGACACAGCGTGTGAATAGGCTGACATTCAGAGAAAGGGGGAGTCAAAGGTGAGGCAGGAGTGCAAGGTGCAGGGCAGGACAGGAGAGTGCGGGGCAGGAGAGTGCAGGGCAGGTGAGGGCAGGGCAGGTGAGGGCAGGGCAGGTGAGTGCAGGGCAGGTGAGAGTGCAGGGCAGGTGAGTGCAGGGCAGGTGAGGGCAGGGCAGGTGAGTGCAGGGCAGGAGAGGGCAGGACAGGAGATGGCAGGGCAGGTGAGTGCAGGGCAGGTGAGGGCAGGGCAGGTAAGTGCAGGGCAGGAGAGGGCAGGGCAGGAGAGGGCAGGGCAGGTGAGAGCAGGGCAGGAGAGGGCAGGGCAGGAGAGGGCAGAGAAGGAGAGGGCAGGGCAGGTGAGGGCAGGGCAGGAGAGGGCAGGGCAGGAGAGTACAGGGCAGGTGAGGGCAGGGCAGGAGAGTGCAAGGCAGGAGAGTGCAGGGCAGATGAGGGCAGGGCAGGTGAGTACAGGGCAGCAGAGGGGAAGCAGGACACAGCTGGGAGCAGCAGCGAACAACAAGGACTTGCTTGCTGTGGATCCTTTTCCAAGCTGCAATGCATGCGCCCATGCAAAAAGCCAGCCACATGCCTGCAGGGAGAGCCAAGAATCTCAGTGGTGGCCAAGCCTCAGCCTCACCCCAGAGAGGCCCTGGAGGCCACGGGATTCCTCTGCCAGGGCTAGCTCCTGGATGCTCCGGGGAGCCACCAGGACAGCCAGGGACAACTCTGGAGACCTGGGATGGCGATGGTCTGGTACCCACTCCTAGACCTGCCTCTGAGCATGGACCAGAAAGCAGGATGTGAGAGACTTAGGGGTCTGCCGCCGATGGATGGACGGGGACACCAGTAGATCGGTGTGGATCAGACTGTGTGCTCTCAGATATCGGAGGACCACGGAGTTCGTGAGCCAGGTAAGGAAGGATTCCTGGAAAGGAGCTGTCTGTGTGCATTGATTGGCTAACAGAATGTCCGTGACTCTGGAGGATTTGGAACATTGCTGATCTGATAGCCTAATTACAACTTCTCCCTGGCTGTCTTTAGCCCTCTAGAGAGCCGTTCCTTGCCAACCCTTGTGTCAGACCTAACATCCTGATAAACAGATTAAAAACCTTCAGAATGTATTAACAAAGCACTCTTTGCCAACAGCAGGCTGAGGACGCTATAGTGGAGGTTTCTCAGCCTGCTGTACCATCTACCCACTGAATGTTTCCACCGGTGTATTTTTTTAAATGCCTTGATTCATAACTTTCTTTGTTCTGTTACTACAAAAACTCCACGAAACTGCTTCCGTACTGGAACATGTAAACTGCAGTGACCTAGCTCCGTGTTCCTGGGCCATGATCACTCAGATTTGGCACCAGAGCCCAGGAGAGAGGCTGGTGCCCCTGGGGAGGGCTCAGAGAGAGGCAAGCTGAGGGCTGAGGTGCTATCTACGCTTCCCCAGGCCAGGTGGACTGAGTAAAAAGGGGATCCATAACACAGGCCCCAAAGAACAGAGTTCCTCGAGCACCTGTGTGGTGAGTGAGGAGAATGAGGCTGGCCACAGAAGGAGGAAGGCCATGCTGTGGGAAGCAGGCCTTGAGGAGATGGAGGGAGACTGATGGGAGAGACTGGAGATAGACTCTGAGCAGGCAGGCACATGTGAAGGATGCGGTGTTCTTCAGAACAGCCCTGGCTCTGACTCGATGCAGAGGGAGCCAGCTCATGTCCCCCCCACATTGCCGAGAGACAGAGCTCTGTGGGATGCAGGGGGAGAGGACACAGGGTGTGGCTGGCTACCCTGGGAAGCCCTTCCCTGTGCCTAGGGAGCTCACTGAGCCATGTGGGAGGGAGATGAGGCTCTTTGGGGGCAGGCACTCAGGGGACAAGGATATGCCTGTAACACGCTCAGAGACAGGATGAGAGTCTGGAACCGGAAGGGGCCTGTGTGGTGTCGGGAGGTCCCAGATGTGAGGCTGCCCCAGATGTGAGGCTGCCCCAGATGTGAGGTTGCCTTCTGAGACAAACATCAAAGCAACTTCAAGTAGACTCTGCCAGGTGACCAGAGAGCTGGTATCGATCCTCTCACTCAGCATCCTGTCTAGACAGCAGCCAGGTCTCCGGTCCTCCTGGCCAGCCCGTGAGATCAGAACACATTCACTACAGCCCCAACCTGCACCAGGCCAGGGCCACACCTCTGTGTCTTCCCCTTCTCCCAGGGTCCAGTGGTCAGCCTGGGTGTGAGAAGGAAGGAGTCTCCACGGCGTGACTGATGACCCTCAGCTCACAGGGGACAGCCTTTGCTTTGTGTCTCTCTGGTACCTCTTGTCCCCAAACAGCAAAGTCCAGAACCTGGAGTGGCCTAAGCCTGAGCACGTACTAGGCTTGTTCCAGCCAACCATGCCTAGCAGACACCATCATTCGGCTAGCCCCATCCCTTAGCATCCACCGTGGCACATACACAGTGCCCTGCCTCACACGGTGTCTTCACTCCCATTACCCTACTTGGCATCTACAGCCTCTTATTAGGAAGCTAAGGGCCCCTCCTTAGATGAAGGATCCCAAGTCTGAGCAGAAATGTCAGCAGCTGGCCTGGGATCCATTGGGGCGGCCTGAGGTCCTCAGTGTTTCCACCCACTCCTGGGAGGTGAGAAGGGGACATGTCAGCAGGTGACCTGGGCTCTGATCCTAGCAAGACTGCTTCCCAGCTGTGTGACACGGTTGCCACGCCCCCCTCAGCCCCGCCACAAGCCTCAGTTTCCCCACGTGAAAAGCAGCAATGGCCCTGAGAGTCAGTGTTCAGGGCCCACGCAAGGCTAAGGCGGGGTGAAGGCAAGGGCTCTCCTGTAAGGGAGTCACAGCAGAGGTGGGGACACCCAGACACTCCAATTCACGTGGCTTGAAACTGAACCAATACTGGAATGGGGCAGCAACACCAGGTCCCTCACCCATCTCCAAGACAACAAGGGCAGTGTCACCCAGTCTTCTGCCAGCCTACGGCGGCTGCCATCGGCACAACTCTCTCTAGGGTCCTGTCCCAACCCAGGGCTCCAAGGTCCAGCCCCACAGCAAACCACCTTCTGCCAGCTGCTCTTGAAGTCACCTCCAAGAAGAAACCCATGCTTCTGCTCCAAAGATATCCCAAGGCAGGAAATGGGCAGCAGGCACCATGAATGTTTAATTACGCTAATTGGCCAAGTTCAGGTCCCTCCTCATTCCTTAAGTACCTTGTGGGAAAACTGTGATTAAGCGTGAAACAGCTTGTTTCTGCTATTCCTCGCTCAGAGTTCTCGGCCTGCCGGGAGTCCATGCCAGTCCACGCCAGGCATCCCTTGATAACGCCTTCTCATTTTTTTTTTCTAATTTCGTCTTCTGACATTTTACCCTTGATGTCCTTACCCGCTTTGTCCTGGGCCTTGGCACACAGCACCAAAACACCATAATTACTTAACCATAGCCCTCTGGTGGGGTCTACTTTTGACTTTGTTCGAAAACACTGTAATCAAATCCCTGAGAGTCAGGATCGATGAGCCGGGCTTGCCAGAGGAAATCTATCACAGGACTAAGTGGTTTGGAGAGAGAGGAGGCCCCTGTGGGGTGGGGGAGAGCAGAGCGCGAGGGGTGGAGCAGAGGACTGGGATGTGCAGAAAGGCAGGCAGGCAGGCAGGATGAGCGACTGGGTGGGCAGGGCAGTGGGTGGGACCTGTAGGTGGGAGCGGCGGGTCAGCAACACTGTGGGATACTGAGCCAGGCAAGTGAGCAGAGCTGCAGGGTGAATGGGTGAACACAGTGGGTAGAGGTGCAGGACAGCAGCTCGGGCAGATGGGCCTCGCAGAGAGGTGGGTGGGTGTGCCGTGTGGATTACTGGAGAAGTTAACCTCGCCACCCTGGACCCAGTGACCTCTGAGGCTGAGCTATTTCTGTGGGTTCTGCAGTGAAGAGCACATGCTGGCCTCTTCTGGCTGTGTGGACTTGCGTACACCAGGCCCTGCACGGAGAGAGACCGGTGGGAATGCTGCCTTCCAATACACATCAACAATACACTGCAGCCCAGGATGAGGAGAGGAGAACGGGGGCTGGACAACTCCGACCTCACCTCCCATTCCGGAAATCCTCACCTGCCAGGGGATGTGGGCTTGGCTGAAGCCACACACGGCTGGGTGTTGGGGTCTGTATACACTTCCTTTATTCCCTGTGCTACTTAAAAAGGCCCGCTGTGGAGATGCGTAGAAGGCTCACAGTTAAGAGCACTGGCTGCTCTTCCAGAGGACTTGGGTTCGAGTCTCAGTACCCACATGGAGGCTCACAACTGTCTGCAACTCCAATCCCAGGGGACCTGACACCCTCTTCTGGCCTCCATGGACACCAGGCATGCATGTGGTGCACAGACACACATGCAGACAAAACACACATATGAATAAAATAAATTAAAAGTATTTTTAAAGCCCACCACACCATTGGTATACTGGATTGACATTAATGCATTTTGTAATACAATAGGGGCACCCCATAAAGGACATAAATCCAGCCAGTTTGGCACTTCTGAGTCTATGATTGTCTACTGGTGGCTCTGCACTCTCCCCCATATTCTAAAACAAGTAAGTCTCAGAAGGACGCAGCTTGTAATATTTATGTGCGTGCGTGCATGCGTGCGTGTGTGTGTGTGTGTGTGTGTGTGTGTGTGTGTGTGTGTGTGTGTGTGCAGATACTTATGGAGGCCAGATGAGGGTATCGGATCCCCTGGAGCTGGAGCTACAGGAGCTGTGAGCCTGACATGGGAAATGAAAAGGATGTGGGGTCTTCTGTTAGAGCAGCAAACACTCTTAACTGCCGATCCAGCTCGTTGCTGGGGATGTGGCTAACACACCTAACATGTCTAAGGTTCCAAGTTCAACCCCAGCACCACAAAACAAAAACAGTGAAACAAACAACAGGAAGCCTATGTTTTAGTCGCGTTTGTTGGTTCACAGGTAATCCTAGCACGTGGGAGGCTGAAATGAGAGGATTGTAGTTCAAGGTCTGTTGGGGATACATAGTGAATTTGAGGGTAACCTGGGGTACAGAGTGAGAGCCATCTCAACACTCTGCAGAGGGGGAGAGAAGGGGAAGGAAGAGGGGAGGGAAGGAAGGAGAACAAGAAGGAAAGAGAGAAGGAGAGGGAGAGGGAGAGGGATACAGGAGGGGGGCACCCAAATTTGTGAAATTGGACGGGTCTGTTCAATGCTTTAAGCATGAAAGGTGGGTTAGGGCACAAGGACAGGCGGAGTCTAACTCATCCATTATCCTGACAATGTTGACAATATACAGATGGTTGCACACGTCCAAACTCACCATACACGGTCACTGCTAACGTTTTAACAGAACGGTCAACTAATGAAGCTTGTGGGTAAGAGGCAAGGCGGTCACTATGTCGGAGCACGAACTCCTCAAGAGGGGAGAGTGTCACAGACTCTGGGGTCACATGAGGGGAGAGTGTCACAGACTCCGGGGTCACATGAGGGGAGAGTGTCACAGACTCCGGGGTCCAGGCAGCACTTCAGCCCCCCCCCAGGGGTCCAGCATCAAACGGACTGGAGTTCAACAAAGCATTCCAAGGGGAAACTGCAACACAGGAAGCCGATTCCTGTCCAAACAAGTCGTGTTTGTCTGTCTCTGATCTGTGTCAAGTCGATATTCAATTTTAATACAAATTTCCATATAATTCTTGTAAATTCAGCAATTTCTTAAGAAATTAAGACAAAACTGCAGTTTATTAAAAAAAAAAAACTTTATTCTAGTCTGTATCTCCGAAAATGTGTGAATTTTATCTCATGAAATAGTCAACAGTTTGAGCATTCCTAACCAGAAAATCCAAACTCAAATGTTTTGAGTTCCTGGTGACATCCACAAAGAAAAATTCCATCTCTGTGGTCTGAGGGATGGTTCAGTGATTGCAAGGGCTTGCTTGAGGTCTTGAGGACCAGAGCTCAGACCCCAGCATCCAGAGCTCAGATCCCAACATCCAGAGCTCAGATCCCATCATCCAGGATGCAAGTTAGAGTCCTAGCCATGCATGCCACCCGAGCTCCATGGAGGGCACGGAAGCATTGTTGAAGCTTGCTGGCTTTTGGTCTAGCAGAGAAAATGTGAGCCCCAGGTTCAGGGAGAGACCTTGCCACAAAGGAATAGATAGAGCATGACAGAGGACACTTCACATCCTGTCCTGGCCTCTGAGCACATGCACAGGCACATACACTCACATGGACACAAATCTAGATAAATAAATAGGAAGCCGGGTGATGGTGGAGCACACCTTTAATCCCAGCACTCGGGAGGCAGAGGCAGGCAGATCTCCATGAGTTCGAGGCCAGCCTGGGCTACAGAGTGAGTTCCAGGAAAGGTGCAAAGCTACACAGAGAAACCCTGTCTCAAAATGCCTCCTCCCCCCCTCACACACACACACATAGGAAATCTTAAAAAGAAAGAAAGAAGAAAGAAGGAAGGAAGGAAGGAAGGAAGGAAGGAAGGAAGGAAGGAAGGAAGGAAGGAAGGAAGGAAAGAAAGACTACAGCCCTGATTTCTGATGATGTATAGCTGTTAAACATGGGGCATTAAAAATACCTTATGAACTACCCCAGGCTGTGGATACAGGTGTACATAAAACATAAATAAATCTCATGTGTATACCTTGGTCTTTTCCCTGAGATATCTCATCATGTAATGCAAACATCTTATCTGAAAAAATATCTGCAATCTGAAACTCTTCTGGTCTTGAGCATTTCAGATGAAGAATTTACAACCCATACATCTCTCTAAAACAGAACTGATGCTTCCAGAAGATAGCTTTACATTTATCACAGGCTTTTGTGCCCCCGTGACACTCCCTCTGTAGTTAAACAAAGAGACAGCATTTCATCTGGGAAAACAAGTGTATTTGTGAGAGATTGGACCGACCCAAGTATAACCACAACTTTGCAGGCCTGGCTGCAACCATGGCAACCATTTGGGCTTCCTAATAAAGGGTCATATCACTCTTAAACTGACTCGGGCACTGTTTTAAGCAGGTTGCCAGTATCCAGCCAATTCATCCTCACAGTAGTGAAGCGAGTTAACCACGATTATCTGCATTCTGCAGAATGTGAGGCGCGACATCCCAGTTCCACACCCACTAAAAAATCTCAGATCTCGAATCGGAACCCTGGGCATTTTCCTGAGTGTCGGGCCCAAGCCTTGTTCCAGTCTGTGTTTCAAGGGGCTCTCAAGTGAATTCTGACACTTTAAGCAAGTTACTGTAATTGTTTTTTGAATCAGTTCTCAATTCTTGATTTGGAAAATAGGGCAACTCCAGGCACTGTTGAGCGCCGTGAAGACGGTTCTCCTGCGAGCCTGTGTGGAGCTGGCAGACTGGTAAGGACCCCAAACACTTTGCAGATAGTGGCTATCTTATTGTGTCTCTGACGTGACGGCTAGCACAATCAGTTACTTTAAAAACCGACAAGAGCCAGGAACCGGCAATTCCCACGATTAAGCTTTATCCCCATGCTTATGTTTCTTTCATTAAAGTTTCAGGACACTCTTACGGTTCCAAGTGCTGATACTTTAAAGCCTTTGATTTATTGGTCTAATTGAAGTCACAGAATACAACGTTCTTAACTTCCTGGGGAATGGAAATGCACCAAACCACCCCTGGCAATCCTGCGCTCTCCTGTCTGAACACATCCCAGCAGATCTTGGAAACAATCGCTGGGGCAAGAGACATGGCTCAGTGCGGAACTTGCCGCTTACACGTGAGGACCCGAGTCTGAATCTCCTAAACTCACATAAAAAGCCAGGCTTGCTTGAACATGGGCTAGTGGCCCCAGCACTGTGGTGGGCAGAGACAGGAGAATGGATGGGGCTACTAACCAAGGTCCAAGTTTAGTAAGAGGCCCCGTTTCAAGTGAAGAAGGCAAAGTGGTAGCGCAGGGTGGCCTGTGTCCTCCTGGCTCTGCCTCCCAGCTGTCTGCAATCATCCCCCACGTTACATGACATTTCTGCAGCACCCAGTGCCATGGAACCTGGCGTCTTTCCCCACACCAGGCCTGGCAGGTGATTAATCTGCACATGCAAGGAGTTGGTAACATCCAACATCTTCCGCCTTGATTCTCTGAAGTAAGGCCCTCTCCTGTCTGCCATGATGTTGGGCCTCCACATGGACCTCAGTGTGTGGTCTTCTGCCTCTGACCTCTCCACACAGAGGCTGCAGCCTTCACTAGACCTTGCCTCAGCGTGGAAACTCCCACAGTGGTTGCCAGAGCAGGTGCTCTGTGAGCCACCCTGTCTGTGACCCCCTGAGGGCCTGTCCCCACCTACCAAGGCGGACATGCTCAGTGCCATCCAAAGACCTGTGTGTCCCAGCACCACCCAAACACCTGTGCATCCTGGGAAATGTAGTTTGCTCTGTCCAGAGTGTCCACTCCTTTTTCTTCCTAGATGCTATCCATGGTTTGAATGCAGCCTCCAAAGTCTGAGTAGTTAATTTAATACCCAAATCTGTATGTCGATGGTGTCTGGAGGTGGGGCTTTTGGGAGATAATTAGGGTTAGCTGGAGTTGTGGTGGGAAGGTGCCCTTGAGGACATCAGTGATCTCATAAGAAGAGGCAATGCTAAGCTCATCCGCTTACTCTGTCTCACCATGTGAGCCCATCTACCACATTAGGATGTAGTGAGAAAGCCCTCACCAGGGGCCAGTGTTGTGTTGTTGAACTTCACAGACTCTAGAACCATGGGGAATGAATGTGTCCTTTGCTTTTTAAATAAATTGTCCCATCTGTAGTGTTCAATTACAGTGACAGGAAGTGAACCAAGGCACTGGCAGACTCCTATTCAAGCTTTGAAACCCTGGCTCATTGCCCCCACAGTTGTTTTCTTGTATAGTCTCCCAGTGCCTGGATTTCATTTTCTTCCAATAAGGCCTGGATGCTGGGAACTATAAATCACCCATTTGTAACATTCTGTCACCAAAACCATCAGCTTCAGAGAGGAGAACATGGGTCAGACTAACCCTTGGACCTGAGCCCTGGCCAAGAGGAGGCTAGAAGTTTCGAGTGTGTTAAATGAAGGGGACCAAGTGCCTCTGTATGTGTGCCCATATACTACCAAATACGACTGTCTCAACTGATGGGGCTTTGTTCCTATCCTGCCCCCAGCTAAGTACCAGAGAAAGACTCACATGCCCGATCTCATCTTGGGAAAGGCAGGACGTGAGGATGGAGATAGGAACGAGACCGCTCTTCCTGGACCACAGACAGAGTCCAGTTTTGACACTCACAGATTTGGTCCTGTCTGTTACGGGGTCCCCTCCCCAGATGAACCCCTTGAGCCCCATCTCAGGGATCCATGTTAGACTAGAGTGGCTCCAACCATCCTTCTCATTCCCAGGACAAAGATTACCCCCTCCTCTGTCTCCACCCCTTCTCTGAGGTGCTTAAACCTCATTCCTGCCTCCTGTTCCCACCCTGGCCATCATTCTGGCCTCAGATGCCTCCCCATCTCTGCTGCTGTTAAGCATATGTTCAGGTTCACCCCCACTTGTGGCTCCAGCCCCCAAATAGAGACTCTGCTTAGACTTGAGACCAGTCAAAGCTCCACTTCCTGCTCTACCGCCTCCTGCAGGATACTGAGCACACTCACTCAAGGAGTCACAAGCAAGAGACAATTGCCTCTCTGCACTGGGTTTGGGAATCTTCCCTCTGTCCAGGCTCCCTCCCAGCAGGACCCATGCCCACTTCCTTCTCTCTAAAAACACAAAGACAGGGAAATATAAATGTGAGTCCCAGCTGTCCCAGCCACTTCCATGAGGGCACACAGGGAGACTTAATGCCAGCTCTAACAGAAAATCCAACTTCAGAGCCCCTCTGAGGCCCTGAGACTCTAGCAAAGAGCAGAGCTGGCTGTGGAGACCCTGATAAAGGGTCTCACCCCTTTGGTGTCTGCTGTGGACTCCCCAGTTCGTGTGCAGAAGTCTGATCCTCAACGGGATAGGTTGGGTGGGGCTGAAGCAGGATGATCGGGACAAATGGGCCAACTGGTGGGTGGCTGGAGGCTGACGTGACCAACTGCAGAGCCGACACCCAAAACACCACGTGACCATTCCAACAGTAGGTGCAAGACCCCCACGGACAGGCTGGAGACAACCCAACCAACCAGACGAGGCCGACCATCCTTCACTCCATCCTGCAGCTCATGAGCCTTGCAGAACCGCCTGCTCCCATCATGCATCTGACACCATGCCACATCTAACAACCCCACGTGAGGACAAAAGAGGGAGTAACCCTAGTTGAAAAAATCCAGGCCCATTCCTGGAATTCCCCGCCTTAACTCATGAATAATCTCCCTTCCATTGAAGATTGCCATAAAAACAGCTGTCCAAAGCCCCAGGTGCCTCTGGAGTAGCAGGCACCCATCCTTGGTTATGTACAGATAGCCCTTTCTAATCAATCTTCCCCCCCCCCGCGCCCTGTGTGTGTGTGTGTGTGTGTGTGTGGTGTGTGTGTGTGTGTGTCCCTACTTAAATCTATATATTATCAACCTTTTCTTAGGGCTGAAGAGAATGCTTAGCAATTAAGAGCCCTTTCTGCTCTGAGACCTGCACTCACACTCACATACTCCCCCTATATACATATACACATAATTAAATAGTTTTCAAAAAGATAATCTTAGTAAACTACAGTTGTGTATCCCACTGACTTGTCCTGAAATTCTTTTCTGTGGTGCCGTCAAGAGTCCCGGGTTGCTTCGGCAGCAGGATGGAGCGCTCTGGCTGCCACTGGCAGGACCTCTGGAGGTGATTAGATCCGGGGGTGAAGCCTCATGAACAGGGAAGGGAGGGGGTGAGTGGGAAAAGAAAAAAATCACAGAGTCTAGGAAAGGGAAAGGGAGGGTAGAGGGAGGTTGGACAACAGGCACCAAAGTAGACAGGAGAATTCTCTCAGCTGCTCTCTCCCTTTTATTCAGTCCTGGATCCCAGCCTGTGGAACAGTCCCGTCCACACTCAGGGTGAGTCTCCCCACCTCAGTTAATCCAACCAGGAAGTCCCTCACAGACGCGTCTCTTCAGTATTCTAGATCCTGTCAAGCCAACTACGTTAACCGTCCCAGTTTAGTGGATAATAAAAATATTGTCTTCTCAATTGAAGCAGAGGCCGCTGAGGGAGGGGGCTGAGTGCTTGGACACACAAGATCTGATGGACGATGTTTAAGAACGGCTGACTTCAGGGCCCGTGGTACAGGACCCCGATTCTAGCAAATCCCAAAGACAAATCCACAGAGACAGGAAGCAGATTGGTGGTTGCCTAGCGGGTGGAGAGC
The DNA here is from genome assembly GCF_004664715.2 of Peromyscus leucopus. NCBI lineage: Eukaryota > Metazoa > Chordata > Mammalia > Rodentia > Cricetidae > Peromyscus > Peromyscus leucopus. The sequence continues at coordinate 33,812,161 of NC_051086.1, read as the reverse complement.
TCGGAATGGAGGCTGACAGCTAATGTGTGGGAGTTACTTTTGGAGAAGTACTGGGCCCACTCTAATGACAGTCACAAACTCTGAGAAGACATTGATACTTTGATGAATTGTATACTTTGGGTGAACTGATTGGGTGTGACTTATATCTTCTTAGGGCTGTTAGAGAAAAAGAAATGAACTGCCGACTAGGAGAGGAGGGGAAAGGGGCAGAGAGGGGAGGGGCTAGGAAGAAGCAGGGAGGCCATTGTCACCTTCCAGTAAAGAGGACGGACAGTGGCTGGGCCCAGTGACCGAGGGGTGGAGCTGCTGAGAAAGCCATCGGGCTCTCACGAGCTTTGAAAGACCAATACATTTGCATACATGTACATTTTTAAGTGTGGAGGCCAGAGTTCAGGGACCAACCTTGAGTATCACTCCTCACATGCTGTCTACCTTGGTTTTTGAGACAGGGTTTCTCACTGGCCTGGAAGTTTCACCACTTATGCTTGGCTGGCTGACAACTGAGTCCCAGAGATTCAACTATGGCTGCCTGGCCAACACTGGGACCCAAGTGCACATCACCAGCGCTGGCTTTTTCACGGGGATTCTGGACTCAAACTCAGGTCCAGAAGCTTGTGTGGCCATCCTTCTTTCATACTTGTCTCAAATGTATTTGTATTCAGAGAGTCATCGCCTCAGAGAGTTATCACCATATACTTTCATTTCCAGCTGAAGCGTTTCTTAAAGTGATGACGGGAGCTCCAGGGCCTGTGCCCTAGTGTGCACCAACACTTCAAAGGTGGGGGAAAGGCAGATGATCACCGAGGGGAACTAAGGTCAAACGAAAGCACAGTGGTTAGAGACCAAGAAAGTGTAATAATGTTCTGTAAAGCACCTCATGGAGGCGGGCCTGGGGGGGGGGCATCACTTCCCATGAGTAACTAGTGAGGACCAGACTGTGGATTCAATACCAATGAAGTCATCAGTGGCCTTGAAGAAGATGGCTTGGGCAAGGTGATGTCTGCAGCAGTTGTGTTGAGAATCATGGGATTCGAGGAATGGAGACAGTCTTGTCTCTGCTGATAGGAAAGGGAAGTCACCAGGCATGGATGAGGATGGAGAGATGTTCGAGGCGTGCCAAGAGGAAAGACAGGAAAAGTCATCTGGACAGGAGATGGGGTGGGGTGCTGGCTGATGGCCACTGTTGTGACCAGCTGCAGGACTGAGTAGGGGGCTTCATTTTCAACAGGACTACACCTTGCCCTGCAGATGTCATGACGTCAGAGCACCTGCAAGGATGGACGCCTGCTTCAAGATGAGGCAGCTAGGCAAGGGACGGTGAGACATCAGAGGATTTCATAAGGCAATGGCCTCAACATGGAGCAGGTCCGAGGTGGGATGAGGGGTTCAGAAGTGCAGGTACATACGAGGGTCCTAAGCCAGAGAGTATGGTGATACTGAAAGGGAGTGTGCAGGGATGGGGACCACTAGCCAAAGGTCGCTGCCATTTGAACACGGTCCCTACAAACTCACAGGTTAAAACATAGTCATCTGAATCATATGTTGGCGGTATTGGGAGGCGGGGCCTTCGTTAGGATTAGATGAAGTGATGTGAGTGGAACCCCCACAATGGTAACACTGGCTTTAAGAGAAGAGAGGGAGAGCCTGAACTGGCACACTTGCTCTGTCTCCCCATGCTCCCACGACTCCCACGACTCCATTACACTACGATGCAGCTGCGAGCCCTCACCAGACCCTGGTGGGTGCCAGCACTGTGCTCCAAGACTCCCCAGCCTCCAGAACTGTGAGCTAAATAGACTTCTATGCTTCATAAATGAGCCAGTCTTGTGTATTTTGGTGATAGCAACAGAAAACAAACGAAGACAAAAGAGTTTGAGGAAAAAGTCAGTAGGTAAGTCTTTTCTAGAAACTTTGAATGACGTTGCTATGGTCACGCGGGCGGGAGCTTTGGCAGACCGTGATTCCATGCCCCAGCGAGTTCCCGAGGCATATGCCAAGGGGTGGGTTCCACTGCTTTGGTAAGGGAAGAGCGCCTCACGCCCTAGGCCTTGATACCTTTGACAGTGCTAGGACAGAGGTCTTGGTCACTGCTGTGGACACCAGAAAACTGGTCCCACTTGGAGTCCCAACTCCACACTACTTCTGGAAGTTTCATCAGTAGGTGACAAGGAATGCAGGGGCCAGCTCTCCTAAGCAGAGGAGAGTCTTAGTGACTGCTGTGGTCTCCGTGTGAAATGTCCCTCGGGGGCTCTTATTTCAACACCTGGCCCGAGCTGGTGGTGCTGTTTTGGAAGGCTGTGAAAGTTTTACATGATGGGGCCTTGCTGGAGGAAGGGGATAGCAGGGGGCAGGCCTTAAGGTTTATAGCCTGCTCCTACTTCCTGTCTGCTCTCTGCCTCCTGACTGCATACGCAATGTGACAGGCTGCATCACCCTCCTGCGCCAAGCTTTTGCCGCCATGATGGACTGTATCCTTAAATTGCAAGGAAAAGTAAGTCTCCCCCTTCCTTCTCTTACATGGCTTCTCATCAGGTATTTGGTCCCAGCAATGGGAAAAGTGACTCACAGAATGAGTTTCGGTTAACCCCAGGAGGATGTCTCTAGTTTGATGCAAGAGTGGAAACTCAACTGTACTAGTATGTGATACAAAGACTCTGCATGAGTCTTGGTTCCTGTCTCAGTTGGGTTTCTATTGCTGTGAGGAAACACCATGACTAAAAGCAACTTGGGGAGGAAAGGGTTTATTTTAGCTTACACTTCCAGGTACCAAGTCCACCCACTGAGCAAAGTCAGGGCAGGAACTGAAGCAGAGGCCATGGAAGAGCGCTGTTTACTGGCTTGCTCAGTCTGCTTTCTTACAGAATTCAGGACCCGAACATTCCAGAACCAGAGGCCACATGCCATCCAAGTGGACAGCATGTGAGAAAGAAGTACCACTGAGTTTAGATGTGACACGGATGAGTGGCTGGTGCCTGATGCCTCAGCCAGCCTCTACAGGCTCACACTGCCAGAGAAGACTTCAGGCTTGTGGAAAATGAGGTAGCATCAGGTCAACCCAGAACGGTTCCCATCATCCAGCAAGGCTTGGCTGGTTGGGTTTGTTATTCTTCGCCTCTGTGAGTCAGAGTTTTCAGCCTCAGTGTCATCCAGAGAGTCAAAATCAATCTAATGCTCAAAAAAACGATGTGAAAATTGCCGTGTCGAAGGCCACTCTGCAGTTTCCACTTATGGCAGTCCAACGGCCACAGCCTCCCTGGAGAAGTTTAGTGCCTGGGCACAGTTCAAATGCGCCCTTCCTTTGACTGGCGCAGCTGAATTCCCTTCGGTCTTTCAGGAAGCGCTCATTCAGGCTGGCACGAGGAGCGCAGTCAGAAGCGACGACTCTGAGGAAGTTTGAGTTTTAGGTTCTGAGTCTGTCGCAGAGGTTTAGAGCCCACACAGACCAACTGCAGATGCTCCTCTGCCCACAGTGGAGCCCGACAAACCCCTCCTAACTGAAACCACTCTAGGTCACAGAACGATATAGCGAGCCTACCAAACCGTCCAGATTAGTCACGCAGGACCCTATGGAGTCGGGACTCTTTCCCTTTGTGATCATGTGGCTCAGAGGAACTTCCGTTCAACTGCTACCTAATCTGGGACAAGAGCCAAATGCAAATTTATTATTTTCCCTTTTTGCCTGTGTTTGGTATGTCTGCATGTGCGTGTGCATGTGTGTCTGTGTGTCTGTGGAGGCCAGAGATTGACTTCCTTGATCACTCCCTATCTTACATATTGAAGGAGGGTCTCTCACTTGAACCCATTACTAACTAGCCTATTTGGCTAGTCTGGTGGCCAATTGGCTCCAGGGATCCAGAGCACCGGGGTTCCAGACAGGCTGCTGTGCCTGCCTCACATTTATATGAGTGTCCAGGATCTGAACTCAGGTGCTCACACTTACTTATGCGGAGCTCTTTATCCAATGAGCGATTTCCCCAGCTCCAAAATTCTGTAGGCATATTTTTATGTCATCATAAAAAAATCATAAATCAAAACATTTATAAGGGAGGGATATTTGGACTTGCAATTTTGCATGTGTACTTATCTACATGTGTTTCAAGATTTTTTTATGTACATGAGTGTTCTGACTGTATGTATGTATGTGCACCACATGTGTACATGGTACCTGTGGGGATCAGAAGAGGGTATCCAGTTCCCTGGAACTGGAGTTACAAATGGTTGTGAGCCACCACGTGGGTGCTGGGCACTGAACCCAGGTCCTCTGCAAAAACAGTGGTTACCCGAGCCATCTTTCCGCCCCACTACATGTATTTTTTAAGGGAAAAGTGGGGGCTGTTGTGATGACTTGATGCCTCCTTTTTGCTCACCAAAGGGCCTGCTTCATCTGATGTGACTTCGATAGGTGCATACATCACATCTGGGCTGCCCTCAGAGGGCTACAGGGAAGGGCCTAGAGTCCACAGTGGTACCATATCCCTAGTCACAATGGTTCTTCCAGGGACTGGACATGTGGTCTAGTCTGTGCTTGTGATGTTTAGTGTTAATTGACAGAATCTAGAACACCTGGAGGATGGGTCTCTGTGCATACCTTTGGGGAACTTTTTTTAAAATTTTTATTATTAAGAAATTTTCTATTCATTTTACATACCAACCACGGGTTCCCCCCTCCTCCCTTCTCCCTTGCCCCCCAGGCTCCCCCCAATTCACCCCCCATTCCCACCTCTTCCAAGGCAAGGTCTCCCATAGGGAGTCAGCAGAGCCTGGTACAGTCAGTTGAAGCAGGTCCAAGCCCCTCCCCCTGCACCAAGGCTTCGGAGGTGGGAATTACCTACCCACTGTGGGTGACACCATTACCTAGCTGGAATCCTGATCTACAGAAGTGGGTGAAGGGAACTGAACAGATGTCGTTCCTTCCTTCCTCTCTGCTTCCTGATTGGGGACATGACCTGCTGCTTCAAGTTCCTGCCTCATGACTTCTCTGCCGTGATGGACTGTACTCTTGAACTGTGGGCCAGAGCAAATCCTTTCTCCTTTAAGTGGCTTTTGTTAGAGTATATTATCACAACAACAAAAAAGTAACTGAGACAATAGTCTCTTGAGACAATAGTTTTCCGTGAGATCCAGATAATGAGGAAAGCAAAGAAATGAAGTATGCTGGCCTGTAAAGCTTGTAGTGGATTCTTGGGGTCGCTTATGTGGATGGGCTTATGACCTGAGAAGGAAGTCTATACAGAAGAGAGCCAAGTTAAGAGAGCAGAACTGTGTTAGCTTCACTCTGTTACTATAACAAATATTATGACCAAAAGCATTTTAGGGGAGAAAAGAATTAATTTGATTTACACCTCCAGGTCCATCACTCAGGAAAGTCAAGGCAGGAACTCAGGAAGAAACTTGAAACAGAAACCATGGAGGATACTCAAAGGCTTGAGCTTAGCTCAGGACCACCTTCTCAGCAAATGGTGAGGCCTGCATGCTAGGTCTTCCCAAATCAACGATCAATCAAGACAGTCCTCCACCAACATGCCCACAGGCCAGGCTGATGTGGGAAATCCCTCGGTTGGGACTCCATTCTCAGAGGACTCTAGGCCGTGTCAAGTTGACAGTTAAAGCTCATTACGTAGGAAGACCCAAGCCTTGGCCTTGGCGTAGAACGGGCCAGCTTTACCTGCTGTCTCATTCATGCGCCGGCACAATTCTGTGGTATGAGTGGATCTGTGTCTCCAACAACCATGCCTCATTAGACCCCGGCAGATACAGTGTCCTCTCCTTTGCATAGTGCCTTGGTCCTATGAAGAGGTTTCAGGCACCGAGGTAAGGTCCCAAGAGCTCCATTCCTGGAGGAGCCCCATGGGTGAAAAGCAAATTAAAAGAAACAATTTAAACTCTGCAGGATTGTACTAAGGGAATACAGCAAATGAAGAAACACCACTTCTTCAAGAAAATCAATTAAATTTTGGTAAGAAAAATCGCGAGCAGAATGCCAGGCTTTGGAACTTGAGTCTGTTCCTTCTTTTTGTTTCTAATTCTCACTAGTTCACCTTAGAGAAAGTTCTATCTGTTGGGAGAAGAATGAGGAGAGGGAAGGATGAGAGGAGGGACGGGGAGAGGCATGAGGGGAGGGATGAGGGAGGAGAGGAGGAGATGAGGGGAGGGATGAGGGGGGGAGGAGGGGAGGGATGAGGGGAGGGATGAGGGAGGGATGAGGGAGAGGGATGAGGGAGGGATGAGGAGAGGGATGAGGGGGGGGGGGGGGGGGGGGGGGAGGGAGGGATGAGGGGAGGGATGAGGAGAGGGATGAGGAGAGGGATGAGGGAGGGATGAGGGGAGGGATGAGGAGAGGGATGAGGGGAGGGATGAGGGAGGGATGAGGGGAGGGATGAGGAGAGGGATGAGGAGAGGGATGAGGGAGGGATGAAGAGGGATGAGGGGAGGGATGAGGGGAGGGGATGAGGGGAGGGATGAGGGAGGGATGAGGGGAGGGGATGAGGAGAGGGATGAGGAGAGGGATGAGGGGAGGGATGAGAGGGAGGGATGAGGGGAGGGATGAGGAGAGGGATGAGGGGAGGGAGGATGAGGAGAGGGATGAGAAGAAGAGATGAAGAGAGAGATGAGGGGAGGGATGAGGGGGAGGGGGGGATGAGGGAGAGGATGAGGAAGAAGGGAGGAGAAGGAGGGGATGAGAGGGGAGGGATGAGAGAGAGGGAGGATGAGGGGATGAGGAGAGGGGATGAGGGAGAGAGGGAGGGAGAGGGAGGGAGAGGAGAGGGGAGGGATGAGGGGAGGGATGAGGAGAGGAGAGAGAGAGAAGGATGAGAGGAGAGAGGATGAGGGGAGGGATGAGGGAGGGATGAGGGAGAGGAATGAGGGGAGGGATGAGAAGGGGAGGGATGAGGAGGGGAGGGGGATGAGGAGAGAGGAGGAGAGGAGATATGAGGGGGATGAGGGATGAGGGGAGGGATGAGGGGAGGGATGAGGGGAGGGATGAGGAGAGGGATGAGGGGAGGGATGAGGGGAGGGATGAGGGGGGGGGGGGATGAGGGGAGGGGGGGATGAGGGGAGGGATGAGGGGAGGGGTGAGGGGACAGATGGAAGAGGGTAGGAAGGATGATGGAAGGGAGAGATTGGGGAGGGATGAAAGAGGGTATAAAGGAGCTTACAGAGGAGATGAATGGGGAGAAGCTGAAGAATCAGAAAGATCAGTGCGAAAGACAGGAAAAAAGAGACATAGCTGCTGAAAACTTAGTACATTAGAGGAAAACCTTGGTCTATGTAACCAAGAAACTCAATAGACTTTAAATACAATAAACACAGAGATCCCAAGACATCGAAAAGAGAACACTGAAAGACAAATTTTGCAGAACAGCAAGACAGAATGGCTTGTGGCATACAAAGGAGCCCCATTCAGCCAACAGCTGACTTTTCATAAGAAATAACAGAAGACAGACACCATGAGAGAGCCTAGCCGGAGTGAATAGCTGTCCACCAGGAATCCAACATCCAATAAAGCTGCCACTCAGAGGTGAAATAGATTGTCCCAGATGTTAAAAAAAACACTGGGAGAATTAGTTATCAATAGACCTGTCTTACAAGACTTATTAAAAGAAAGTTTTATACTGTAAACAGGCAACCCCAGATAATAATTTGAATACATATATACACACAATATTAGTGATAACTAATAAAATTAATGATGTAATTATAAAAAAAAGCACAAATAAAGTTCCCCTCTTTCCTAAACAGACTTTGAAAGTAATTATACAAAACATACATATATAAATGTGTCATTGGGCCTCTATCATATAGAAATACAATATATTTAATCATAACAACACAAATGTGGGTGGGAGCAATACTACATTAAGGAATGAATCCACAAGCATGAAATAAAGTGAGCGGGAAAGTCAATAAAAAGGCCACTGTGCCAAATTCTAGGTGCTTGCTCTTCTTTCCCAGGCTCTCTAAATATTTAATTATGTGAATTCATGATTATAAAACACATTCTTGGGCACGTAATTTGTAATAGGCAGCATCATGGTCCTCCAAAGATGCCAATGTTCTAACCCATTGACTCTGTGAATATATTTTGTTACATGGTGAAGGAAGTTGACTTCATGGTACAGAAGTTATCTGGGAAGGACCAGTACAATCACAAGTGGTCCTAGAGATACAAGAAGCATACAGAAGAAAGACCTGGAGATGCCACCGCAGGAGACATACTTGGCCTGATGTTGTTGGCTTTGAAGTTGGAGGGAGAGCGTCATGAGCCAAGGAATGCAGATGGCCTCCAGAAACTGGAAAGGCCAAGGACACAGATCTTCCGATACAGTCTCCAGAAGGAGCAAAGCCCTGCCAACCTGATTCTAGGTCAACGAGACCCACTTCCGATTTCTGACCTCAAAAGCTGCATAAATTATATTATACAAGCCACTAACTTTATGGCAACTTGTTACAACAGCAATAGAAAGCTAATACAAGATACAGAACTGTCTCAGAGAGAGGCGTGGCAGCCATGCTAGGAGGAACAATGCCCTTTACCTCACTGGTGTTATGTCCCTATATGTTCAATCCTGATATGTGGAGATACATATGACATTGGCGAGGATGATACATATGACATACGTGGAGATACATATGACATTGGAGAGGATGCTCCACCGTGACAAGATGGGAAATGGCAGAACTCTGCCCTTCCATAAAAGCAGAGCACAAACTGGTAAATCTGTCAGAATCAACTTTTGGGGACTGCCAAAATTTAATCAGAAACGTACAAAAGCCGAGGAATGCTGATAAATAAGGAAGCTGCTGACTTTCGGTAACAAAATGCTGTGTGTGTTAATTCCTGCTCACCACACCCCACTCTCCAACTCATGAGTTCCATAAATATGGTAGCCTGTGTTACCACCACAGTTCACAGTACCAGAGAAATTAATAAAAACCTTATTCACAAAGAATTGCAGTCATGGGTTTTCTCCAGAGGCCTGATTTGTTTCCCTGCCTAGCAGTTTCTCCAGGGCTGAAGTGAGCTCCCTGATGCTTGGCAAAAAGAACTTAGAGGAAAACATGTTTCAGCCAGTTGGGGCAAAGTGCAAAAGATAAGGCAAGAAATGTGATAAACAAATTCAGAAGTGTGGGGAAGAAGGAGCTGGAGCAGGACATACTTGGAGAATAGGAACTTTGGAGAGTTCTCTAAGTGAATAAAGAGTCTAGGGGACTAGGAAATGACAAGATGGAGGCCAGAGAGATCATCAGTTAAGAGTGCTGCCTACTTTACTAGGACCCGGGTTCAATCCCCAGCATCTACATGATGCTCACAACCCTCTGGAACACCAGTAGCAGGATGTCTGGTGCCCTCTTCAGGCCACCATGGCACTAGGCACTCATACTGCACACACATATATACATGCAGGCAAAACACATACATATAAGAATTTTTTAATTCTGTATTCACAAAGGAGGTTGGTTGTAGCTGTCCTAAGATATCTTTCTCATCAATCTCTTGTTCAATTTTTCTATTTCTTCTTTCTCATTATCAATCTTAGTTTGTTCCTAGAAACATCTTAATTTCATCTCAGGTACCTAGTTTGTGATTACTCAGTGTATTCTCCTGATAGTCCTTTTACCTCTACAAGGTTGCTAATACTATCCACAGTATTTTTCTCATTTTTGGAATTTAAGCTTTTATCACAGTAAATTTCATTGACTTTCTCAAATAACTTTCGGTTTCTCCCTATTGTTCTGTTTTGTTCATATTTTTTATTTTTTTTCCTTCCTTTTTCTAGCTCTGAGTTTGGTTTGCTCTTCTGGGTTCTTGCAGTGTAAAGCTGTGTTTTGATGCCGCTCTTTCTTATTTTTAAGTGTGATGGTTTACAGCTGTCAGCTGCCCTCTGGGCTCTGCCTTTGTTTCGTTCCTCGGGTGTTTTGGTTACGTTGTGGGTTTGTTTCCACAGTTATCTCAATAGCCTGTCTAATTCATCTTACAATTCCTTCTTTGTCCTAATCGTTGGAGTATACTATTTATTGAACTTCCACATATTTGTAAAGTTTCCAGGTTTTCTCCTATTGTTAGTTTACAGTTTCATTCCTCGGAGGCTGGAAAGATGCTTTGTCTGGTTCCAATACTTTTAACTTGGTTTGTGACCTGACACTAGGTCTATGCCAGAGGGGAAGGTGATACAGTCTCATCTCATGAGTCATTTGTGTGTGGTACATATCTAAGAGGACAGGGTGGTTGTCCCAGTTAGTTTTAACTGTCAATTTGGCATGGCCCAGAGTCTACCTGAAAAGGAAATCTCAGTTGAGGGATGTCCCAAATCAGAGTGGCCTAAGGGCATGTCTGGGTGGTGGGGGTGGGAGTGGTGGGTGGTGGGGTGTCTTAATTGTTAATTGATATAGGACGGTCAAGCCCACTGTGGGTGGCGCCATTCCTGGAGTAGGTGGTCTGGAGTGAACTGGCAGGTAGTGCTCCTCTCTAGCTTCTGCTGTGTCCTTGACTGTGAGTCACTTCCTGCCCTGACTTCCCTCGGTGATGAACTGTGACCTGGAAGTGGAAGCCGAATAAATCCTCTCTTCCCCTAACTTGTTTTGGTCAGAGTGTTTTTATCACAACAGAAGAGGAATTAAGACACTGGCCTTTTTGATATCTTGTTAGTTATATATTTTGCAGCAGCGTTTATCTTCATGGAGACTGGCCATGTGGGGCAAAGTGCAGTGGTCACTGGGAGTTTGCTATAAAATGTCACATGATGGGAAGTGTTAGAGTCTGACGATTTTTTACTTTGGGCCTTTTTGCCTCTCTATTTCCCCGACAGATCAGATTAATAAGGAGTAGCTATTATTTCTGAAGCTGCTGCAGCGCTGAGCCGGGGTGCAGGGTAGGGATGGAGACCAGTGGGTGTGACTGACCCATCATAGTGTTGTAGGACAGGAGGAGGGGTGGCGATCTCAGGAAGTTGGTGGCAGGGCGGTGGCATCACTTGAAGGCTGAGAGTTCCTTGGTGGTGTGGGCAGAAGCCGAAGCCTGGTTACCCATACGTTTATTGGATCAGAAAGTCTGACTAAGAAAGAAAGCCTTAAGGCACAAACACAGGTCACATCCCTCTTCCTGCTCTGGGGGGCAACAAGAGGTGTTAGGATAAGTCTGGCCCGAGGTCTGGGAGCCATAGGTTCCTACCCAGTGCTGAGGCCCTGGAGCACACAAAAATAAAAATACCAGAGGGAGATGAGGCCTCAAGGATGCAGTGTTTCTTTGGGGGACACTAAAATTGGTTTAAAGTTGACCTGTTACATAAGCAGGTTCCTCATCTGTAGAAAGATTTAAAACACATTGCAGCCTCTCACTAGCACAGTGCTGTGCTGCCCTAGGTGCTTGGAGTCCGTAGAGATCATCTGACCTGTAGAGATGCGCCTGGGTCATGTGCAGATGCCTTGGGATTTTATAGGAAAGACTCACATTTTGGTATTCTCAGGAGTCCTGAGACCAGTGCCCTGCAGCTATCAAGAGATGATTATAGTCTGAAAAATATAAATTGTGCACCTCAAATGTCAGAATTGCAGCTTAGGTGAACTCTAGCTCAATAAACCTATCATGGAGGAAAAAGAAAAGAATGGTCTCCTCTTGATCTCTCATTCCTTGGAACCATTTCCAGTCAGCCTCCAGTCCCAGGTAATATTTTGTGGGTCACCCGGGTCACCCGGGTGGTTGCCCATACTTTAAGCACCAGGTAACAAACCACTCAGGTCTTTTTTTTTTTTTTTTAACTATTCAAACATTGAATAGTTCTTGGTTTTAAAAATTACTAATTACTAACTCTCTCTCTCTCTCTCTCTCTGTGTGTGTGTGTGTGTGTGTGTGTGTGTGTGTGAGAGAGAGAGAGAGAGAGAGAGAGAGAGAGAGAGAGAGAGAGAGAGAGAGAGAGAGAGAGAGAGAGAGAGAGACTGTGTGGCTGTGTGACTGTGGGGTGTGCGCATGTGTACACATGGGGTATTTTTTGTGGGTATGTGTGTTTCAGGACCTGTGTGGATGTCAAATGTGCATCCACGTCTCCCCTACTTTAATGTGGGTTCGGGGATCAAACTCAGGTCCCCAGGCTTGTGCAGCAAGCGCTTTCCTGGCCCCCAGGTCCTGTTTTCTGTTGCTCAGTGTCCCGTGGTGCAAGACCCTAGGAGGCCACAGGGTTAGTTAGCTGTCATCGAGACGGGGAAGAAGTGCCATTAGGAGTCTCGTGCTACTGCTCCTAATCACACCTGCTTGTGGAGAGACAAATGTCACAGCTGACAAATCCATGTGAACAGCCACTGCCATATTTCCACAGTCCACACATCTTCCATGTTGCCCTCAATCAGGCCTTCTTCCATAGGATTTTGGACAGGAGACACCCTGAGATGTCCAGTGTCCCTGCTCATACCAGGGAGAGGAGGGAAGACCCTATGGACCGTCCTGTTTCTGTAAAGGCAGTGTCTCATCCATTCATCCATCCATCCCTCACAGAGCCTTGGCAAGCACCAGAAGCCGGGTTCTGCATCAGAGAGGCCCAGGTTCGTATCCCAGCATCTCCACTTTCTAGCCGCGGCATCTCTGAGCCTTCTGTATCTATAGATGTGGGTTCTTCTTATCTCCCTCAAGCCCTTGGGAGGTAATGACTGTGAAAACCACATCCACATGGTACCCAAAGTGAAACTGTTCAAAGGCATCCCAGCCAGGCAGGGTTTGAACCTGTTGCATTTCTGGCCAGTGGAAGATCCACTTCAGAACACAGCCAATAGAGAAATGACTCCCCAGCCCAAAGAAGCGGTACCCAGGCTTTCTCCAGCATCTGTCCATATGCTGAATAAAGCAGGTAGGTCAGGTCTTGAGAAGCCTCAGTGTTCAAACAAAAGTCGAAACCCCACACTCAGAGAGAGAGAAGGGTCTCTGCTAATAAGGAAGAGTGTCAGGTTTTTCCAGGCAACTGTCTGTGACCTGTGCATGGCGAACAGACTTGTCACTCCAACTGGGGCACCACCCTCAAGGCATTATGGAAAACAGTTCGGCCATTCTTCCAAAGGTTAAACATTCTGCATTTATTTAGCTTGTTTTACTTTATATCATGTGTTCTTTGTTCCATCAATTTTGTGCACAGGAACCCATCACTATGACAATTTATACATACTAATGTTGTAATTGTTGGTTTTGATTATCAGCTTGACACCACCTAGAATCATCTGGGAGGAGGGCCTCGGTGAGGGATCGTCTACATTGGGTTGGTGTATGGGCATGTCTGTCGGGGATCATCTTTGGTTAACTGATGGGGAAGGCCCAGCCTACTGCGGGTGGCATCATTCTCTAGGCAGGTCCTGAGTTGCATGAGCAGCGAAATCAGGCTGAGCACAAGCAAGCAAGCAGCCAACCAACGAGGCCCATGAATATGTATGTACTCGTTTCTCTCTGCCATTCACTGTAGATGTGGTGCGACTGTGTGTTTGAAGTCCCTGCCTTGACTTCCCCACAATGCTGGATTATAACTTGGAATTGTGTACTGATATGAAAATCCCTTTCCCCCTAAGCTGCTTTTTGTCCGGGTGCCTTATCACAGCAATAGAAAGAAAACTAAAGCCAGTATTAATCTGAAGCGATTTTTTAAAAATCTAAAATGAAATACGTTTTGGAGGCTAATCAGGAACTTACCCTCAGCCCTAGCAAACTCTCCTCTTAGATTTATGCCCCAGAGGAAAGGAAGATGATGCTCACACACAAACTTGTCCATAGTGCTCACTGAGGAGAAGCTGGCCGCTCTGTCTGTTTAATCTCCCACAATTCACGCTGCCACTGAATCCCCATAGTGGAGCAGTAAGAGGGGAGACATTTAATCTGGCTGCAGTGTACAGAGCTGAGGCCTGGGGAGACGGCTAGGTTAGGATTAGATAACGTCATCAGGGTGGATCCCCGGGTTAGAACCCTGGTGGCTTTACAAGTGGGACAGAAGCCAGAAGGGACATGCACGTGCTCCCTGCCTCTTGCCATGTGCTGCCCCGGGACTCAGCCAGCAAGAAGGGCATCACCAGATGCAGCCCCTTGACCTTGGACACGAACTGCCAGCCAAAATAAACCTCTTCCCTTGGAAGGTGTCCAGTCTGTGTTAGCGACAACAGAAAACAGATTCAGACACTAACCAGAGAGGAGGCGGCCCAGGGTGGAGACACTAAGCACAAAGGCAGCCCCAGGGTCCCAGGGAGCAGGCGCTAGGAACAGAGGCCTGACCACTTCTGAAAACTGAGCTGGGCAAGTTCCACCCAGAGTCTGGTGTTCTGAGTGAGTCACACGTGTCGTCCGCGGTGAAATCCCAGGTGAACAGAAGAGGCCAGAGTCATGAGAGAGGCATGAAGGCCACAGTCAGCCTCCAGAGCACCCCCGACAGCCCACATCACTGCTTCTGAATTCTGAGATTTCTTGGGGCTGGAGAGATAGCTCAGTTGTGAAGGGCTTGCTTAGCAAGCACAAGGACTTGAGCTAGATCCCCAGAACAAACGCAAAACACCGCACACGGATACCTTTGCAAGTCTCAGCACCAGAGAGGGGACAGGAAAATCCCCGGGCTTGCTGGCCAGCCAGCCTAGCTGAATTAGTGAGCCCCAAGCAAGGGAGAGATCCTGTCTCAGTAACAAGGTGGACGGCTGTCCTCTGGCCTGCACACACACACACACACACACACACACACACACACACACACGATTCTGACATTTCTTGCAGAATTATGTATTTCTCGTTTTCTTTTGAAAAGAACCACAAAAGATCTGCCAATGCTTACCTGCAACCTCCTACCAATAATGCTGGCCAGAGGGGAGGGTTTTATGGGTTTGAAAAGATCTTTATTATTATTATTATTATTACTTTATGTGTATATGTGTTTTGCCCATGGGTATATCTAGGCACCATATGCATGCAATGCCCACAGAGGCCAGAGGAGGGTGACGGATTCCCTAGGACTGGAGTTACAGATGGTTGTGGACCCGTTCTCCTAGCCACTGAGCCATCTCTCCAGCCCTGGCTACCTTTGGCCTTCTAGGTCCTTTGGATTAACCCCCAGCTCCCAAGTTCTTCCGAGTGGAGATGATTTCTAGCACTTACAGACTTCTTTTCTCATGTGAATTCTGATCTAGATTTTGATAAACAGTGTTTTTATGATCATTGGATTCCCAAAGCATTTTCCAAGCTCCCTTGTGGGTTTTTTTGTTTTTTTTTGTTTTGTTTGTTTGTTTACCCACAAACTGTTTAAGAGAACTCCTTTGAACTCCCAAATAATGAGGATTTGTCCTGGGTGAGGGGTGGAGAGTAGAAATCTTATTAATTTCTACTTTTGAGGCACAGTAGTCAGGAAGTAAGATCTGTCTCATAATTATTCGTTGAAATTTCGTGAGATCTGAACTCAAATGATAGATTTTCATAATGCTGAATATATGCTTGGGAGAAAAGCTAGAGACTTCTCAGATGCAAGGCTCATCTGTGTCTGTTAAGACACGAGTTATGTCTGTTATTCAGAAATTCCTTATCTTTGTTAACTCTTTTTGTGCCTACTTAATCTAATACTAATTAGAAAGGGGGTGGGGAGCCTCATATCCCCTCCAAAGGATAATAGGTTTGGCCCCTTCTCCACCTCAGGAAAGGAAAGTTTACCTCAGATTCATGGAGGCTGTTTCAGCAAATGAATATACCTTTGCAACCGCTGCATCGTCTTGGGGAAATGAACTTTTTCTCATTAAACGCTGACCTGACTCTCCCTCACCACGTCTTCTGTCTCGAGTCTGTTGTCTGGGATTCATAGGACGACACAGCTCGGCTCTGGCTGCCGGATATTTTTGCCTTTGTTCCTGCACCTTCAACCTTTTCTTGCCTTTACGCTTTGTTCTGTGTCTGGTGATAGAATATTGCTGCTTGGTTTGAGTTTCATCTTGTTTGTCTAATATAAACCCCCCGTCTTGGGCTGCGGGGCGGCGTGGCGGCATGGCGGCGGGGCGGCAGGGCTGCAGGTAGGTACTCACGTGCACTGGCTACTGAGAAATTTGCATTTGTTCCCCCATCTTATTCTAGCGTCTCAGTGCGTCTTAGTTGCTCAGCTTCTCCACTCCCTTCTCACTTGTTTTATAAGAAAAAGACACCCCCTTTTCCCAATAGAGTCTCTCCTAGATGTGTTAGCTGCCTCAGTCCTGGTTCCAGCCCCAGCGGCGACAGGTGCACACACATGTACACATGTACACACAGGAATACCCATATGAGCCCGGAATCTGCATGTTTGCTCCAGTTCAGCCGATGCAGGGGGCCATGCGGGATGCAAGGACGTGAGGAATGATGTCTGTGACTGTGTCCCACGTTGATTCTGCATGTCCTAGCTGGAGATGCTCACGGGGAATTAGATCCCTCGCAAACAGGCCATCTCTGTGGGGCTGTGACAGTCATGTCAGGGCCAGCACTAAGCTGACCCCCGGGAACTTAGAGAAGGTTGCCCCTTAGCTGAATATGGGCTGGCTCATTGGAGGGCAGAGTCGCCACTGTTTCTGACTGCCCTGTCACCCTGGGCGCTCTCAGGAGATAGGTGAGATGTAACTCCATTCTGGAGCGGCATAGGGCCTCAGCTCTGCCACTGAGATGGCAGTCAGCATGTGTCACATGCATAAGTCAGGAGAAGGAAACAGGGACCTGGACAGGCACGTCACTCTGAGAAACAGCCTGGCCAACTTCTCGGCAGAGCTAGGGGTACAAAGAAGTGTGGAAGACGGCACCCATGGGAGTGGGATGAGACAGACCTGGCATGGGCCTGGAGGAAGAAAACCAATCAGAACAGCCACACGGGTCAACAGAAGCCAGCACATAGCTGGGTAGCTGGGGCCTAGGGGTGGGGCTGGGGGGATAGGGAGGGACTACTGGATAGGCAGGATGATTCCACTTAGGATGGCAAAAATATTCTGGAACTAAATAGTGATGCTGGATAAACATCCTGAAGAAGGTAGTACCACAGCCGGGTGG
Organism: Peromyscus leucopus; assembly: GCF_004664715.2. Classification (NCBI taxonomy): domain Eukaryota; kingdom Metazoa; phylum Chordata; class Mammalia; order Rodentia; family Cricetidae; genus Peromyscus; species Peromyscus leucopus. Next base: position 33,795,165 of record NC_051086.1, on the reverse strand, counting down.
TAGTGACGCATGCCTTTAATCCCAGCACTCGAGAGGCAGAGCCGGCGGATCTCTGTGAGTTCGAGGCCAGCCTGGTCTACAGAATGAGATCCAGGACATGCACCAAAGCTACACCGAGAAACCCTGTCTCAAAAAAAAAAAAAAAAAAAAAAAAAAGAAAGAAAGAAAGAAAAGAAAAAGAAAAAAGAAGGTATACCAGGTCATGTTTAAATGGCTATCATGTCCAACCACAGGCTACATTAATTATTTATAGTCAGTGAATAAAAGGCCTGAGGAAGTAACTCACTGGCTAAAAGACAGACAACGGGACAACAATAAGTGATTGGGGGACCCCAGGCTCCCAGTCAGGGACTCAGTAGACATCACAGGGTCGTTCAGACAGAGCCCTTTTCTGCTGTTCAAGGAAGAGCTCCTCAGAATGGTCTACTGGGGTCACACAGGAGAAACGAAGGCTGAGTGCTGCCGGGGTCCTCATTTCTCAGGGGATGCTTGGAAATCCTCTTAAATACTAGCTTTGTTTGCCCTTTTTGGTTTGTTTTTAATCTCTCTTTCCCACTCCTGCTGGGACGAGAGTGGGAAGTGGAGGGCTGGTGGGAGGGAGTTGGGGAGGGGACTGGGTGGGGGTAGGTAGACACTTGCAGTGGCATGTGTGTGGAGTTCAGACAACTTGTGTTCTCTTCTTCCTCCAAGGGGGTCCAGGGATTGAACTCAGTGTGTCAGGTTTCTTGGAAAGTGCGCTTATCCTCTGGTCCATCATGCTGGTCCCATGTTGATTTTTTTTATCCACATGAGGAAAACAGAATATAAGCTAGTCTGCCAGCCTGTAGCTAGCAGTTCTCACTGTCCTCTGAGCTCTAGAAGGTTCTAGGTGCACAGATTTTACTGAGAAGGGTTTCTAGCTACATTAGTATTGTTTGAATGTGCCTCCTTAAAGAACATAGGATCTCCAACGTAACATACTGATAGTATTTGGACATGAGGCTTCTGGAGAAACTTATGGTTAGATGAGGAGGGAGCCTCCAAGATGGCATTCGTGACTTTATACAAAGAAGGAGAGAGATCGAAGTCAGCCTGCTTGCTCTGCTGCATCACAGGGTCATCATGGTGCTAAGCAGATGCCTCGAACTTCTAGGTTTCCCATTCTCCAAAAGCAAGATTAAACTAAACTTCTACTTCTTCCTCACTATAAATGACTCAGTCTTGGTTATTTTGTTAAAGTGGCTGAGAGCAGACTAGAAACAGTCATGAAGAAATGGCTAGAGAAGTCCCGATTTAAACCAAGTGGCAGGATCTTCCAAGTTTGCCTTTGGAGCCAGCATACCACCTTTTAACGGCAGAGCCAGAGAACAGCCATTTTGAGGCCCAGCTAGTGTATCACCAGCTCTAAAGAAGTTTCTAGGGTTTACTGTAACCGGGCAAACATCAGTTACTCATACTTGAGGCTTGTCCAACCTGCTAGCAGCAAGTGTCATGATTTACCCTCTTGTTTCTTTCCTGCACTCATCACAGGCAGAGCCCAGACTGTACACACTCAGTGCCCAGAACTGGAATGGCACAGGGTATTCACAAACGCTTGCTAAGGGACTCGTGAACAGATGATTAGATGGATGACAGCTGGGATGACTAGATGGATGGGTGATGGATGGATTACTGGGTGGACAGAGATAGATATGTAGACGACTGGATAGATGAGTGACTTGATGGACGGATGGATGGAGGACTAGACAGGTGGATGGATGGATGGATGGATGGATGGAGGATTAGACAGGTGGATGGATAGATGGATGGATGGATGGATGGATGGATGACTAGACAGGTGGAAGAATGGATGGATGGGTATCTAATAGATGGACTGATACAATGACAGACAAATGCATGCATGCATGCTGATGAGTATGGATGCTTGGATGGATGCATGGGAGGACTAATTAGGCAGAAGGACTTTAATCCCTGGAAAGTGGATTATTCACACCCACAGCCAACTGAATCAGACAATGAAATCTAGGATGGAAGCTTCAGCAGGGCCATTTTCCCGACAAAGCCTCAAGGGATCACTATCTCCTAAGACCATGGGACAAGGTCCACTTTCCTGAGGCACCTGGTGCGAGGGTCTGGGGTGTGGGTTTGGCCTCTGTTGAGGATTAGAACTGCTCTTAGGTCAGCCTTGCCCCATTTTCCTCTGCCACACCTGTCTCCGGCTTTCTCTCCTTCCTGTTCCCCCTCATAAGAGTCATCGGGGCCTGGCTCACAGGTCAGCAAAGCTCAAGGCAGTGCCGTCTCACGAGACCAGGGAACTTAAGGCCCACCCTTCTCTTTCAAAAGACAGTGGGTCATGAAACCCTGCTCCCTTAGAGCCAGTCCTTGGCCACCTCTGAGTCACACAGCGTCCAAGCCCTGCTGAAACACAGCCAGTTCCTGCTCCTCTCTTGGGACACCTGCACGCACTGAGAGGCGGCTCTGCAGGAGCCGGAGAGACACCAGGCGGCCTTGAGTCTGACACAGTCCCCTCCAGCCCAACCCCCTGGCTGGTGAGCCTCACTGGGCCTCTCTGCACAGGCACTTCTAAGCCCAGGAACTGGCTGGTATCCTAACAGGCAGTCCGACAGGGCTGGGGGAGGGGGTCTGCCTCCACCCCTCACTATAAACACCAGCTCTGGATAAATAGCTGGTTCTTTCCCCTTCTCTTCCCTCGATCTTCCGCAGCTCAGGCTTTGCACATAGCGTATGCTCCCTGAAGCATCCATCTTTCCCCAGGAAGACCCAGAAGGTCTCTTTCTGCTCCCAGATTATACCAACCCCAGGGCTCATTCAGGCAGGAGCACAGGTATACTTTACCCATGCAGAGGGCTCAAAGACCAGCACAGCCCAGGGCACAGTGAGCTGCCAGTCTCAGGGTGTCCAGTCTAGTGAGCTGTCTCTTGAGACATAGGTACCCAGTGGGGGTCAGTTCTGGAACTTTCTTATAAGGATGTTTTATGAGCCTGAGGCCTTGGCTGGTTTAAGGGGAACAGGATTTGTCCAGAGAGAGGCAAGACCTAAGTGTCTTGTAGTGTAGCTCAGGGAAGCTTGTCAGGGATGCACACTTTATACCTGCATTTCCTACATGGATGAATACATAGTTTTTTTTTTTTTTGTTTTTTTTTTTTTTTTTTTTTCGAACAGGTTTCTCTGTGTAGCTTTGCGCCTTTCTGTAACTCACTTGTAGCCAGGTTGCCTCGAACTCACAGAGATCCGCCTGGCTCTGCCTCCCGAGTGTGGGTTAAGCGTGCGCACACCCCCCCATATTTTTTTTTTAACTTATTTTTTTTTCTTTTATTTTACAATAGTATTCAGTTCTACATAACAGCCACAGATTCCCTTATTCTCCCCCTTCCTGCCCCCTCCCCTTCCCCCTAGCCCACTCCCCATTCCCACCATCTCCAGATCAAGGCCACCCCGAGAACTGAGATCGACATAGTTGATTTTTTAATCTGTGCACCAGTGTGTGCATGCATTCACACACACACACACACACACACACACACACACACACACACACACACACACACTCAATGTGAAGAGAAAGGGAGGTGGAGATGGAGACAGAGAGAGTATGTGTGTATGATTGCCAAATGAGAAGTAATCTTTGTCTGGGAGTCTCAGCCTCCATTCCAACCAGGGAGGACCAAGGCCATAGCATACCAAGAGCATGGAGAGAGGGTCTGTGTCCAGTCCATCCATTAGCTGCAAGGAACTGCCATCTTAACACAGCCCATAAGCACGTGCCCAGTTGTCACGCTTTCTCATCTTCCTGGGGACAATGAACTCTGGGATTTTAATGAAATCTCCTGGTTTTAAAAAAAATATGCTTAAAGGTTTTGAAGATGTTTTATGAGTCAAATAAAATTTGTTGGGGAGGGGAGGAGAAGGAAGATGCAGGGATTTAACCTGTGAGCTGTGGGAGAAGCCTGGCTTCCGTCTAACACACCCCTCCCCAAATTTTCCAAATGGGTAAATTGAGACCAATCCAGAGCTGACAGCCAAAAAATCACTACTGCCTGCTGTAGCTCATGGGGTACCCACACATTCTAAGAACACTAGACTCAGACCCTGCCCTCCGCTGAGGGTTTAAGACAGTGGTTCTCAACCTTCCTGATGTCTCGACTCTTCAATACAGCTCCTCATGTTGTGGTGACCCCCAGCCATAACATTATTTTCGTTGCTACTTCATCACTGTAATTTAAGCTGTTATGAATCATAATATAAATATCTGTGTTTTCTGATGGTCTTAGGCGACCCCTGTGAAAGGGTCATTCAGCCCCCAAAGGGTTTGTGACCCATAGGTCGGAAAATGCTGGTTTAAGATGTGAGTTCTCTAAGTGACGCAGAGTGGTTTCCTCAGGGCTTGTTGTTTCCAGGGTGTGTGAGGAGCCCATGTCCTTTCCCCATCCAGGGAACTGGGACAAATCTGAGCTCAGCTTTGGTGACCAAGGCTAAAGCTGTCCATAGCTTCCAGATTGCTGTCCAGAACAAAGGAGCACAGTCCTGTGACCCTCCCATCAGGCCTTGGGGTGGACACATGGCAGGGTTCTCTTATGACTGCAGCACACTGTTTACTCCTGCTGCTGCAGGGGTCTGAACAATGTCCTGGCACGAGGGTCTAGGATTAGCAGGCAGCCCAGGGAAGACGAAGCTCAGTCCCCTGGGCTCCAGTGCCAAATGCAACAAACACAGGCTCTGTCTGCCCAGCCCTGCGCTGCCTGGCCGGAGCGATGGAGCGGCCTCAGGCTGCCCTGGGAAAGGCAGCCTTTCATTTCCAGGGGGCTGGGGGCCCATCCAAACCCAATGGCCACCCTCGCTCCGTCCCTCCCATCTCCATCCAAGGTCCTGTCCAGCCTGGATGGAGCGTCCCCACGCCCTGGCCCCGCCACTTCTCCCTAATGCTCTGCAGATGGGCCTTCTCGGCGGCCTCCAAGAAAAACAAGACAACCGCAGATTTCTTTTCACAGAAACGGAACCACTGGAAAGATTTCTCATGATGATCCCAAAATGAAATAAAAATTCCTGAGGTACATTTAAACTCAGAGACAGCACCAGCCACATTCAAGAGGATGGGTCTCTGACTGCTGTCTGAGAACAGTGGGCTTGGATGAAGGTCCCCGGGCACCACATAACAAACACCCTTGTGCAGCTTGGCCCATCATTGCGTTTATTATTATTATTATTATTATTATTATTATGAGTTTTTTAAAATTAACATCAATATTTGAAGATGAAATTATGCAAAACTGTGATGTCCAGTCTCTTTTAGAACTTAGAGGCCTCTGATGCTATCCACTAATGCCCACCTGTGCCCCTACTCCCAGCCCGCTCCACCCACTGCCCATCCAGCCCTCATGATATCCACACGTATCTCCTCTCCCCTGTGTGGATGCCCAGTTCCTGGCTCTGGGCAAAGTATCAGGGACAAAAGCTCCTGTCGTTGTGAGCCCTGACTTCCCCAAGCTGTACTCCTGATCCCCATTGCTACATCTCAGGTCCCCATGCCCCAGTTCATAACTTTTCACGGCCATGGGCCCCAGGCTGAGTGGATGGATTCAAACAGCCACCACGACTCTTGTTCCTAATCTGATTCCCCATGAACCCCTTGACATGTACCGAACACCAGTCAGTTCAACTCTCTGAATCCCATTCCTTAAATTCTGCTGGAGGCTCATGCTTTTGGTCTGGAAGTCTCAGGGAGACTGGCGGTCTTTACCCATCCCAGCTCTTTGACCTCCTAACCCTACCACTTGCCAAGTTCACTTGTCCTCCCCAGCATGGCTACTCTGGCCCTGGCTCGGGCCCTGCCACGTGAACTGTCAAAAAGCTACATATCAAAAGACTGGCTACAGGTCCTGATGGCACAGCCCACGGAGTCCCTGTAGTCAAGCCAAAGAAAGGCTCCACACCCCAGGGCACAGAACCAGGCAGCCTTTCTGCCAGCTGGGAATCTGCAGATGGACTCCAACATGCGTCCAGAGAGACTCACACAGAAGCCTTGAGAAAATGTCCAGCCTCACAGAAGCCTGCCCGGTCTGCATCCCGGCAGAGAAGCGGGGATTCCCGCAAGCACCAGCCTGGCTGGTCTGCAGGGCCTGAGGCCGGGGAGAGAGCTGAGCTAGATCTCTGTCTCCTTCCTAACTCTGGGTGATTCTGAAGGGGAATGTGAGCCTGCCTGGTGGGCAGCATCGTTCTCAGAGCACAAACAGGAACGGCCTGCCGGGACTCCCCGCACTCTCATTACCTTGCCCTACGTCGCTAACGTACCCTCTACAGATACAGTGGTTCAGGCAACAGACTCATCCTTGGAACAGCTTCCTCCTGGTTCATGGCGTCTTCCTTCACCGCTCCATGGAAACCAGACTATGCCACCCACAGCCAGGACACAGAACCCTTAGCCCAAGACTGGACCCAAGAGGACCACGAAGATCTGCCCTTCGGGCCCCGCTGGCCCTCACCCTCTGCTCCTGCTGGATTCCCAAAGAAGCAGAGGCCGCTGCTACTCAAAACCCTCATCTTATGCTCCCAGCCCCCTTTCCCTCTCAGTAACTCAAAACCTACACCAGATCGCCACACCAGCTCAGCACTGTCTGCCATACTTTACCCTGCAGACAGTAATGGACCTGGGCTATCCGCTGTGAGCAGATTGATTCTGAGGGGGCAACCACGGAAGGGTGCCCCCAGATCCTAGAGCCAAACAGTACCGTGCCCTGTTATGAGAGCTCCATGCATATTTGTCCAACAAGGAATAAGGTTTCCATGGGACTGTCTGTGTTCAAAGACAATGGAGTAGAGAGAGGTTAGCTCGGGATGGTAAAGCCATCATCCCAACCCCAATCCACTGCCGCTCTGGCTCGTTCCCCCAGGTCTACCGTATCCCAGGGTAGAGGCTGAGCTTCACAACACTGCCATCCCCAGGCATCTCTGACAGGCCTGTCGCACGAGCATCACCTGAGCTACCTTTCTTGTCCTCCACAAGGCAAGCATGCTCATTCCAAAACAAAAGTTAAGAGTTAACCCTTAGAAAGTCTGGGCTCTTGGGCTCAGGAGTAAGGGACCCAGCATTTACTGGGACCTCTCCTTTTGGCCACTGTGTCGTGCCCAGTAGTAGCTTTAACCTCAGGGTCCAGACCACAGTTTCAAGAGGCCACAAAGATAAAGCTGACACAGCAGAGCGATGAGCAGGACCAAATTTGCTTTTTACAAATTAAAAATGCAAAGTATCTTCTGCAATTAAGAATCCAAGACAATGGCAGGAGAGGATTACAGCATGTGTGAGGCCCTTCTGGGCTAGGGACTTACGGAATTGGTAGCACGCCCGTAAAGCCAACCTGGTCAGGGATGAAGGGATAGGGCCAATCAAAGGTACGTGGACATCCCATGTCCCATGGCACCAGTAACATCCCACTTCTGCAAAACTACGGACCTGTAGCCAGGACCCCAAGAGTCCCAAAGTGCAAGCTGAATCCTGGCATCACTGTGATAAAAGCCAGCCTGCAGACGTCTACTAGGGACAACTGTGCTTCAGGAATCAGGATGGCACGGCCAGGCTTTCTAGGCAGCTCCATTCATCCTTTCTTTTCACGGGTATTTAGGCCCCGATGGCGCGCCAGTTACTGCACGCAATGCTGGGAATTCCCTACAAGCGAGTCTCCCCACAGTTAATGTGCTCCGTGACCTGGAGACATGTCCTCACTCAGCCCTGCTGGATTTCAGTCTCTGCAGCTCCGAAGCAGAGAATCAGGCCTGGTGCTAAGAAGCATTTCAGGCATGGCCGGCCTTCAGCTGGGTCTGAGCCGGCTGAGTCTCGCCTGCCCAGGCTCAGAGCTGGCCAAGAGGGCTCCACACAGGGCTTCAGCAGCCCTGGGTTACATCTGGGTCCACTCTTCCCTGCCCAATACAGAAGTCGGACATCTTGGCTTCTACAACCGATGGCCTATGACCTGGGCAAGTGTTAGCACCTCAGTTTCTTCATCTGTAAAGTAGACACATCTGTAGCACTAACCAATCCCATGGGCTCATTCCAAGAATCCTGAGGGATGGGGAAGCACTCACCAAATGCTGCCCATGGCCCTTCTCCACTTATTTCTGTAGCCCTGAGACTTGGTTTACTCCCCTGCTTCCAGGACAAGCCTGAAGATAAAATCACACCCTGGTACCACACACTCATCCTCAAGCAAGCCCCTGATGGATGTGTGCATCCCTGAACTGGGGAACTCAGCTCCAGGAAACAGGCGCATCCCTCCCAGATCCCTGAAGAAGGAAAGAGCAAGCTTTGGTTCAGCGCTCACTACCAGAATCAGAAACAAGGAACTACAGCCCAGCAAAGAGGTTCACATTAAACCTGACAGAGTCAGTATCTAAAGCAGATAAAAGGCAGATCCTGACACACGGAGCCCAGGAGAGAAACCGGCAAGGAAATTAAATGGAAGAGGAGATCTACAAAGACACCAGACGGAGAGGACAACTCGTCGCCAGCAATCAAAGACGTATGAGCGAAAGCGAGGATCAGCGCTGTTTTACATCTGGAAGAGCAGAATACCGAAGGGTCAAGCCTCTATGCTGCAGGAGACTTGAGAAACTGGGCCCAGGAAACAGGCTGACTTCCCCTGAGCATGAGCTGGTAAGTACTCATAGCCAGTCACTCAGCAAGTGCTTTCAGGTTTGATGTTCAGAGTTGGAGGTGATTGGGCTGGTTCAGCTCACCCCTGTGAGGGGTCAGTCATGGGTTCCTATGTAGAGAATAGAATCCAAGGCAAGCTGCCAGGATACCCCCAACTCCAGTTTTCAGATGAGGTCACACCAGGGGTAAGAAGCCCTTAGAAGTCCAGATAGCCTTGGGGAGCCTCTAGCCAGCACTACCTGAGAGTGTGGGTGGGCATCAGCGGTCTACCTGCAGCCACCCACCCCACCTGCATAGGTCCATCTTCCCTTCGCCAGGTGACTGCCACTCCCAAAGTAGCAGGCTGGGCTAGGAAGACAAAGCAGTACATACGTTACCCCAAGTCAGAGGGACTGCCAGAGCACCCCAGAGCCTGTTTCGTCTGGGGTCCCTGTACCTGAACCCACAAATCCAGAGCCAAGCGGGGCTTGTCCACTGTCCAGGGAAAACAGCTTCCACTGAGCCAGGGTTGCAGAGAGCAATGACTGTGGAATCGGGATGACATGCTTATTAGGAGTTCTGAACCTATTAGCCAAGGCTATAATGCTCAGAGATAATACAGTCCTCGGGGCAGCAGCACCTGCTGTTCACTGCTTGGAACACTCTTCCCAGCGCTGGGCCTCCCCATCACCCAGGTCTCAGTTCAACTGTCCCCACTCATGGCCGGAAACATAGCCCTCTCTTACCCATCTCTTTCCTGCTATTCTTTTGACCCATTTTAAATTTGACCAGAGACATCTTGCACCCACCCTGTAATCTTCTGCCCACAGTGTCTCCCCTGCCAGGCCGTGAGCCCCAGGAGAGGAAGACTTGCTTAGATTTGTCTGCAGTTCCATCTCTAGCACGGGGGATGGACACAATGGTGAGATGCTGAGTGAAGGAATAAATGAATGAGAACGTACACATGGCAGCCAACGAGGGACTCTGAGTCCAGGCTCTGAGAAGTGTTGCTATTTCTATCAACTAGTTACTAATGTTGTCCCCCATGATTTGGGGAGCAGAATTCTCCTTAGGTGTTACCCAGTCCTCCATGGCCCCCAGGGTTGCTGAACCTCTCCATGTACCTCCCCCACACAAGCCCAGCTCCCAGGTCAATTCCTCCCCAGGTCCCAGCCCAGCTTCTGCAAACTTGGCCTGTCCTGCAAGCCCTCGCCTTGCCCGGCCCTTCTTCCAGGTATGTGCCTTTCTGTCATGAAGTCACTCTGGCTAGACTCTTCCCACCAGCTCTGGACACATTTCCTTATGCCCATTTAACTTCCCTATGGCTATGACAAAACCCTTGATGCAATGGACTTCAGAGAAAGAAAGGTTTATCTCAGCTCACTGTTTCAGGGACTTCAATCCATTGTCCGTTGGCCTGTGGCTCTGAGCCTGTGTGACACGGGACATCCCAGTAGAAGTATGTGACAGAGATTGTTCACCTCATGGTGGCTAGGAAAAGAAAGGAGGACCAAAAGCCTGGGCCCCAGTGTACTTTCCAAGGACACACAGTCAGCCATCTGATTTTCCTCCACCAGGCTCCACCTCTTACAGGGTCCACCACCCACCAACAGGGTCACGTGCTGACAGTCACGAACTTCTCCAAACTAGAGCCCACCAGGACCAGGACTAGGCTGAGTCCAGATCTCTGGTGGATGTTTCCTGATTCTAGAATGTAGCCTGATTTGCTCAGTTTTCATTTTGTGTGTGTGTGTGTGTGTGTGTGTGTGTGTGTGCATGCTGGAACGGGTGGCCGCATGCTGCAGTCCGCATACCTGAGCAAGCCCTCCCATGGTGAGCTGCATTTGCAAGAGAGTCAAAGTTGGCTAGAGCAGGATGGTAGCATGAGTGAGGACTGGGGAGGGACGTTAGGGGTGGTGACAGCTGAGCTAGAGCCTGCATGACAGGTGGCCCAGGGCCAGGACACGTGTTGCAAACAGAGGGAACCGTAGGGGCTTCCGCCCCGAGCCTCCCACAACCTCTGAGCTCCAAGGCCTAGACTAAGTACAGAAGCCGGAACGGGGGTCTGACCCTGTTTCCACATCTTCAGCCTTCCCTGGCTCCATGATGCTCCAGCTTGGACTCAAGAGAGAGAGTGTGATTAAAGATGAGAAAAATAGAGCCTGAGAGGGGGAGGAGAGAGCCAGACAGACACCAGCATTTCCACCTAATTGCATGACCTTTCCCCAGCTCCGAGTTCCTTCAGGGCCAAGTGCATAGTGCTGGTTGGGATTCATTTCAAAGAGAAATGGGTCAAGGAAAATTGGAAATTTTTATAGAAAACACTTCAGGCTTGGGGCTGGCTAAAGTGTCTGCTGCCCTGCCGAGAATTTGGGAAGGAACGGGGCCTGTGATCAGAGGTCCTTGGCTGCTCTGGATGGGCAGAGTTCAGATCTGGAGCCCCGGTCCCCTGTTTCTGAGCTGCACCTGACCCCACTCTTTCGTCCCTGCCATCATGGTGTTGGGACCCTCGAGTCCCCCAGAGGCCCTTGTCCAGGAGCAGTCCATAGGAGTTTGCTGCCTGGACCTCTGTAACACACAAAGCCCATGTATCTTTTATAGTTGTCCATGGGAGGCACCAGGTACATGAAAGGAGCCTCGCCCAGTCCTGAGAAGTGTGTGTGTATGTGTGTGTGTGTGTGTGTGTGTGGTGTGCACGAGCATGTGCGTGTGGTACATGTGCACATGTGTGTGTAGGCCTGAGTTTGATATCTACTTTCTTCCTCCATCGATCTCTACTTATGAGAAAAGGTCTCTTGCTGAACTGGAAGTTTGCCAGTTCAGCTAGTTTATCACCCGCTTGCCCTAGGGATCCCCTGACCGCATCTCTGGAACACATGATTACAGGCCAGGTGCCAGGTTCACCTGATGTTTTATATGGGTGCTGGGATCTGAACTCCATTCCTCACACTTGGGGGGCGTGCACTTTATCCAACTCAGCCATTTCCCTGGCCCTTTGAGACGTGGTCTAAGTAGACCCAGAAAGTCCTGTCCCCAGCATAAATGCTACCCACATGCAGAGCTGTCCCCAGAGACATCACATCCTCTTCCAGGAATTGGCATCCGCTGCGTCGGAGACCCGCAGAGAGCAGACCTGGCCAGCCAAAGGCCAGCATAACCACCAGACACAGCTAGCCTTATTAATTAAACTCCAGGCACACCTGTGAGCCGAACGCCGCTTCATTTCTGAGCTGTGTGCTGTCTGGAAACCAGCATGGTCACTGTGTGCCGCCAGAAAAGCTCTTTGGGGGACATTTGCAACCCAAATCCAGGGCAAGCAAGGCAAAGCATCGATTCACTGTGTCTGAAGCGACAGCACAGAGAAGGGACATCAAGCACTGAGGAGGCCGGTGGTTCCAAGAGAAATGTCCCTGGAATCTTAACACTGTAGCCAGACAGGGGCTCTGGTCGAAGCCGTGAGATCTCGATCTTGTCTCCTCCCAACAGCTCAACATTATACCTATTTAGAGATGGGGAAACTGAGTCACCAGGGAGTGCGACACTTTACTCAAAGCCCTGCAGTCAACCAGTCACTCAACCAGGTGGGGTCTAGCCAAGCACACGCTACCCTCCACCAGACTGGCTCCCACGCAATGCCGTGCCCTCCACCAGACTGCCCCCACGCTTGCTGGGAGCAGCTGTGAAAGCTGAGGCGGCTCCTCCAGGAGACGCCAGTCATTTTTAAGCACTGTCTCTTGCATCCGAGTTGGGGCCACAGCCAAGCCAGGGCTGAGACTGTCATCTTCTAGGTGACATTGGTCATCTATCCAGGAACCGACAATCCAAGACTTCCCCCGGCCGCTGCCTCCTGTTTGTCCTTACCCCTAAACCAGAGCCCACAGACTCATAGAAGGACGGAAGTTAGGGAGGGAAGGCCTGAGGCACAGGAATGGTTAAATCTAAGCTGGAGACAGAAGAGAGCAACCAAGCACACAAGACTGTCAGCACCAGTCAGGCAGAATGCCAGGCGTAGACTGTTGTGGGGAATGACTCTTGCCCCCCATCTTAATTCTATTGAGGGATGAGGTGAGGCCTGAGCCCTGCATGCCTGGCGTCTGCATCTATCGCCTAGGAAGTACCTCCAGGGCAGCACTCCCACACCACAGACCCCAACCCAGGAGACCAGCCAGGCCAGGGGGCTGGGCCCCACTAACTCAGCTGACAGCTCTGGCCCCAGACAACTCAGGGCCTCAGGGAATGTGCAGCCTCCGGCTCTCCCAGAGCCAGCCCCCGCCCACTCTTCCCAGCGTGAGGCCACATCACCACCCTGGCATCTCGAAAAGTTCTCCCAAGGGCCCAGCCTACAGGACAAGCGCATTGTGGCCTCTGCCAAGGGTGTGCTCAGCTCTGAAATACGCCTCCCTGAGCCCGGGCCAGCTGCCTCAGGTTTCACAACTAGTGCGCTCCTCGGTTCTCCAAGCTGCAGGAACAGAGGTGGGAGGTTGGGAAGGCACTGAGTACCAGGGCCAGTGCAAGGAGCATAGGCCCATGGGCAGCATGACAGAGCCTGGAAGCAGACTGGCATGAGTATCCTTCCAAGATATCCACACAAGAGAGGTGGGCACCAGGGCTCCAGCAAGAAGTTTAAGAAATGGCTGGGTTGAGACACACAGAAGGGTCTTGGTGTAGGTACATGAGCCAAGGCCAGGACTTAGTTCTAAGGCCAAAGGCCTCCCGTCACCTTCCTCTGCAACCCCAGGGTTCAACGCTTAGACACGTGGCTTGAATCATTACCCTCAAGATGTCCCCAGAATCTACCACCATTCCCTTCTAAGGCCAAAGCAATTGCACATGAGATTAGATTGAGCACCTTGAGATGGGGAGGCTGTCCAAGATTATTTTAGAAGGTCCTAAAAGTCATCCCAGATGCCTTCATGAGAGGGAGGAAGAGGGAGTCTTGGCTTCAGCAGAAGAGGAGGAAGGAACAGGATCACAGAGATCAGCAGGATGCAGCCACAAGCCAAGGGAGGGAAGCAGCCACCAGGCTGATGCTGGGAGAGGCCGGCCGGGAAGAGCTCTCACAGACCCATCTTTTAATTCCTGACCCCAAGAGCTCTGGGAGACTACACCAAGCTCTTTTAAGCCAGAGTCTGTTGGGCTATTGCGATGACCACAAAAGCTGAGAGTCGTATGAGCATCTGTAGGACAGAATGCCCCTCCATCTGGTTGTCAGTGAGTCTGCACCCCTTCCCCATTGTACCTCTGTCAGATTTCTCAAATCTTCCCCCCACCCCACTACCCAGACCTCACCTTGGGCTAAGCCCTCTACCTACACCTCACATCCACATGAAACTGAGTCCTGGCGATCTGCCGGCCAAGAAACGCTCACACTTTCTTTCCCATGCAGAGGCTTTATCTAGACAGCCTCTGCTCTCTTACCCTCTTCCTCTCTGCCCCACCCCCACGGCATCCCTCCCTCCAACCTCCAGCACACTGCAGCCTGGGCAGGCTTGCCAAAGTGCAGGATGCTTGGTCAGATCCCAAGAGACCTCTTATGGCTGCCCACTGCATGCAGGACACTGTTCAGATCCTGGGTCAGCTGTAGCTACATCCCCCTTGCCCACTAAGCCCCTGGGCATCAGCTCTGCCCCACCCCCACCCCACTTCACCCTGCATGGCTCCCTGCAGCCTGGAAAACTCCTATCTGAGCTCAAGGAGAGGTAACCCGATGAAGTCTGGCCAGATGGGGTTGGCTTCCCAGTCTAAGGGAAGGGCTGGCTACGGGCCAACAGGTGGAGACTTTTCGGGCCACTCTCAGCCACGTGGAGGAGCCACCGGGTGCCTACACCTCATCCTCTCTCTGCAGGCTCGCCTTGGCAGCAGCAGGGCAGAGCAGCTCCTGTGGCGTGGAGCCTCCTGTGCCCGTCAGGGAGGACACCCAAGCCTGACAGCAGCGGGCAGAGGCTTGGCACCCGCTGCCTCTGAAGAGGAGGCGGCAGCCAAGGTCACTGGCACAGGACTGTCTGACTTCTCTCAGCCCCAGGGCAGTGTGTAGAGCTGGGCTCGAGGGCACAGCAACCCAGAAAGCAGGTCCCCAGGGCGGGAACCACCTGCCTCATTTCCATTCCAAGGTATAGCCAGGGGGACCCCAGGGAAGCAGCCCAATGGGAAGGACAGAAGCTGCTTTAGCCTCTGCATCTCAGAAACCTTGGCCAATGGGAGGGGCCTGTTTTATTTGGTCCATACGGCGCTTTTCTGAAATTTGAAGCCACATTTTAAAACACTGGAGAGTTCTCATAAAAATTATTGTCTGAATTCTCTTGATGCTAAAATATTCAGCTGCCCCAGATCCATGAGGCTACCTACAAAAGCAAGGTTAAGAGAATTAAGGAAGCGTACATGAGGGCCTGAGTTTAATCCACAGAACTGGGAAGGGGGGAGGGGGTGAAAGCCAGGCCAGGAGTGGATTTTGTTGTTTGCTGTTTACGGCTGACTTCACTGAAGACCTCTGAATTTGCAGCTTTTGTCTTAATGGTGGGACACTGGTATGAAAGGGAGAGCAAATATCTAGACCATGACACAGGGATTGTCACAGAAGCCCACGTTCCATGGAGACACAGCCTTTGATGGCAGCCGTGAGGCCAGCTGCTGTATATGCGGCCTCATCTGTCTGGCTTTCCCAGATGTGGGGTGACATCTGGCTAAGACTGGATCAAGTTGCTCCCTGTGCGTGGGTGCTCCACAGGAGTGCCATGCACTGCATAGCACACCCAGATTCGTCTTCTGCGCTTAGCTGAAAGGGAGTCGCTTTAGAGAGGGAGTCCTGACTTCTGTGACCTGTCACCGGCACCTTCCACGACAGAACAATGCTCATCAGATGTGATTTAGATCAAGGATCTTGAGATGGGGAGGTGCTCCAGGGCCACCCAGAGGAAATCTAAATGGAACCAGCCTTCCAAGATGAAGGCACAGGGAGGTGGGACACAGACAGAGGAAGAGAAGTGATATGCAGGCAGCCTCTGGGGTGACGCAGCCTCAAGCCAAGGGGAGCCAGCAGACCCGAGCCTGAAGACGCATCGAACAAACTCCCTCCTAGCATCTCCAGAGGCATGCGGCCCTGCTCACATCCCGGTTTCAGCTCAGTGACAGTGATCGCTGGCTTTTGGTCCCTAAAAGTATGACATAATGTGTGTCTATCCAGCTGGTGTTCCGCAGCTGTCTTATGCGTAGAGGCAAGTTACACGCCAAGATCACCCAGTTCCAAGTGCAGAGCGGGTCTTCTGGCCCGGCGGGGGCTTCAGCTGCTGCACGCACCAGTGCTGGCTCCATCTTCACGAAGCCCAGACAAAGATGAGAGACGGATGCAGGGACAAGGTCTAAGGACGGACCCAGAATTCACACTTTAGTTGACACATAAGTTCCCCTTTCCTGGGGTCTTGACTTCTCCCTCCCTATCAATACTTATTGGGATGTCTTGAACCCAGATCCTGTGGTTGTCTTGGGTAGACCCACAGCAGTTCAACTCTCATTGACAGAGTCTGGGCTTGCAGCCCAGGACGGAGACCCAAGATTCAGCTTTGGATAGTTCAGTCTCCTCCAATAACCAGTCCCCCCCCCAACCCTCCCCTCACGCCCAACTTCACCCTGGCCTGGGCAGTTGGCCTTTTCCAGGCTGCATCAGTCAGGTTCCTATCAGATGCCTGGCTTTGGTTTCCATGTGTCACTTTTCGGCTTCCTGCCTCAAGATGTGATCTCTCTTACCTCAGCGTGCAATCCTGCCACTGCCCATACAGAGACTCTCCAGAGACCTAACCAATAGGATCACCTGATCTTGGACTTTCAGCCTCC
Organism: Peromyscus leucopus; assembly: GCF_004664715.2. Taxonomy (NCBI): domain Eukaryota; kingdom Metazoa; phylum Chordata; class Mammalia; order Rodentia; family Cricetidae; genus Peromyscus; species Peromyscus leucopus. The sequence goes on along the minus strand of NC_051086.1, from coordinate 33,778,715 downwards.
AGAAGTGTCAGCTAAGTAAACCTCCTTTCTTATGAAGTTACCCTGACTCAGGCATTTTATTATAATAATCAAAACATAAAATGGGCTAATGAAGTCCCCTGGTGCCTGACTCTACTGTGTGTTACTAGAACAAACACATGAGGTAGGTTTTGAGGTTTGTTTGGTTTGTGATGTTCACAGGCTCTGTGCTAATATCTTCAGGCACACCCCCTGGTTGAGTCACAAGACAGTGGAAGACAGAGAAGCCATGAGGAAGAGATCAAGCCTGTGTGGTGAGCTCAGTTTATAAAAATCTGCACTTATAAGAATGAATTCACTCCCGTGAGCCCCAAACAACTCCATGAGTCCCCTGATGAGGGCAAAGTCTCCACAAGCTCACCGTGCCTCCTAAAGGTTCTGCCTCCTCAGCCTAGCCTCCCAGGGACCAAGCTTTGAGGACAGCCTGTAGCCTCTCCTACACACATACAAGCAAAGCCTTTGCACTGAGACCCTAGGGTCCTGAGCCCATTAAGATATTCTGGCTTTCTATACGCAGCCATGGGACACAGATTTTATAAGTTCCAACTGCCATTCTGTGCCTTGTCAGGGCCCAAGCTGATGGAAAACTAAACTGTCTGAGGTCACCCTGGGCCCTTGGCCCAGCTCCGGCATAAACTGTCTGGACCCCCTCCAGCCAGGGAGTCCGTTTTAGCCACGGGCCATTTGGGGGCCATCAGACACATTCAGGGGTCTACAGGGTCTCATCCTGCTGACACTGGATAGGAAGGCTCAGAAGGGAGGCGCAGCCCCCACAGCACAGGCCTGTGGTCTAAAGAAGCCCAGGACTCACTCCCACCTACTCTCACACACAAGCCTGAGCTCCCGACTGCAGCGCCTGGGCTTGCGGCCCGAGACCGTGGCCTTGTGTTTAGCCTTGGACAGGTTCATCTCCTCTTCTGAAGATTGATGCCCAGGCCCCACCCACCCACCTTCCAGCTCAGCTTCATCCTGACCGGGGCCGTTGATCTCACCCAGCACTGTCTGTCTGGGGTCAGTGGTTTCTGGGTTGATTCTGAAATTCCTCTCCCTGTGTTTTCAGTTCCAAGTTCTCATTAGGAATGTGTGTATGGGATCGCGAGGTAAAGGGACTATTCAACAGAAGATGCCAAAAAAACACTAAGCACGGTCCAGAAAACAAAACCAAGCCAGCTAGACCGTTGGGGGAAGGGCCCCAGGGCAGGAAGATAAGCCCAGTATGGAATCTGGGATCGGAGACACAGCCAAGGGCAGCCTGCCAGCTCCACAGTGCAGGCTCCACCTCACCCAGCCTGAGCCCAGGGGTTGGGAGAAAGAGGCCAGAACCACCCAGACTCTTCCAGTAGAGACCAGCCCTACTGGAAGAAATAGTAAGGCCAAGAAGAGACAAAGTTTTCTAACTCCCGTCAGCTGTTATAAGGGAAGAAAAGCTAACTCCGTCCAAAGGCAGTTGGCTGGTAAGAGAGCGAGTCCAGGAGGAGGCCTCCCTCCAGGTCTGAGGCACTTGCTGGGACCATTTTCCCTTCAGCCCTCCAGGGTTACTCTCATGCAGGAAAGCCCAAGGGTGGGAGAGAAGCAAAGGCTTGGGGAAGGCTGAGCAGGTAGCCCCCAGAAGCCCAGATGTTGGCAGCTAAGGTAGATGGCTTATTCATTATCAGGGAAGAAGGAGCAGCTAGAAATATTATCTCCAGGGAACACCAGTGAACAATTCTTTTACTGAGGTACCTGACATGGTATCTTAAAATTAGAACGGTACCCTGCCAGGCTGTGCCCAATTGATCAGTCAAACCAGATTGTCAGAGGGAACTAAAATAAATGAGCCGGGGTTCCCTTAGAGGAGTAGGGTGATTTCAATAAACTGTAGCCCAGGGAGGGGCTGGCCAGTCAGGGGCATCTACTAACTAGATGCCTGCAAATGTCCCTGACCCAACACTCTGGGCCCCCTGCCCATGGCTGTCCCCACTTTCATGGCTTTACTCAGCCTGGGGTCCAGGTCCAAGACTGAGGGCTGAGCACCCAAATGTCCAGATACTCAGCTGCCTGGCAAAAGCCAGGGACAGGCAAGGAGGCCTCATCTACACACACCAGGACCCTGGGACCTGCAAGAGCACTTTCGATCCTGACTCGGCCGCCATACAAACCAGTAGCCCAAATCCAGAGACCTCTGGGGTGGGTCAGGCTTTCTTGGCAAAGACTGGTGAGTCTACAGCCAGGTGGCCAGTCAGTCACTCAGTAGCTCCTCCCATATTCCTGGACCCAAAGCACCCTGTGATTCTAAGCTGAAAATGGTAAGATCCTATGATCTTACATGTGGAAGACATCGAGGTTGTTGGAGTTACTCTGGAGTCTTCTCAAGGTGTGTTCTGGGGTGGGAGGGTGTAGAGAAAGAATGCTCGGGGCCTTTTCTTCTGAGTGAGCATGGAAACCCTGGGATAGAAGCAGGCACCATCACAGAGACTGCAGCAGTACAGGAGCAGGACACAGGGGCTGTCTGGAGGACCAAGATGCTGTCTGTATTGACACAGCTCTCTCCTGGTCCCCAGCATTCACAGAAGATGGGCCACTAGATAGTCTTCTCTTCCCTCTGTGAGGACCCTAGACCTGTAAGCAGTGGGGGATCTCCACTCTTGGTTACCCATATGTACTCAGAGCAGAGCCCTGGGCCTCAACACCCCAGCACCCCACATGCCATGAACTCCTTCCTGAGCCAGTGAGACTGGAGCTCAGCTTCAGCCTCCAGTCGGGCCTGCAGAAGGAGACCTGAGTTTCCCTGGGAACCAGGACCAGACAGTCAGGAGACATCCGGTGCTCCCCACCCAGCCTGCCCTTCTACAGCAGCCTTACCTGTGTCCAGAACCTGGGGTCCCGCCAGAGGAGGGGGTTCGGGAGTGGGTGGACACGATACACCACGTGCACTCGGCCTTGCTCAGCCTCCTGATCCGTCTGCCCCCTCTCCAGGGGCTCAATAAAGAACTCCTCCTCCTCCATCCGGATCAGACCTGCCTGCAGAGGCAAAGCAGAGAAATAATTCAGATTCCTAGGACACAGACAGAGAAGGGAGAGCAGCCAGGAGGATCCTTAGGGGTAGTTCCTCCCTCTGGAACATCATCTTAGCAGCTGGAGGTCTAAGCAGGGGGTCCTCAGCTGTTCAGACTCCATTGGTCACCTGAGCTGCAGGAAGGTGCTGAGCCCTGTCTGGGGAGAGACAGTAACCCCCACCTCAAATCTCTATACTCCTTCCAGAAAAGTCTTTTCTAAAGCCCAAAATGTCAAAAGCAGCCTGAGAGAGTTCACGTATAGCTGCAGGTCTGTATGTGGGCCTTGGAGGACACGATGGTGCACCAGACACAGGCCACCTCCAGGAATAAAGAGTCATTCCAAGACAGGTCAAAACTATCAGGCAAGAACTGCACCTACCCACGGACAAATTCAGCTCCGCCCAAAAAATGCTTCCTTAAGAGAGAGGGGTGGGGGGTTCTCACACCAACTCCATAGCTCAGCTTGACCTTGAACTTCTAACCCCTGCCTCCACTTCTCGGAGTGCTGAAATTAGACATGTATGCCACTATGCCCCATTCTGGGGAGTCAAACCCAAGTCTTCACACATGAGCGTGCATGCCTCAGCACAGATGTGGAGGTCAGAGGACAATCTCCCATACCTTCCCACCTGGTTTAAACAGGGTCCCATTGTGGTCTTTACATGGAGAATGTCAGGCTAGCTGGCCTGCAACTTTCAGGGATCCTCCTGTCTCCCCCCCACACACACACACCTTCCCATAGGGTGCTAGGATTATAGACACTCACACTACCACACCCAGCTGTCCTTTATTCTGGGGATTTGAATTCAAGCTCTCATATTTTGCGTAGGAAGTGTTTTTACTGTAAGCCATCTCTAAAGCCCTAAACAATACTTTTTAATGCTGAGAATCCAACCACTAAAATGATGAGATTTCACCTTCTAAAAAGAAATCACAGAGGGGTTGGGGATTTAGCTCAGTGGTAGAGGGCTTGCCTAGCAAGTGCAAGGCCTTGGGTTCGGTCCTCAGCTCCGGGGGAAGAAAAAAATCGCAGGAACTGCAGACATGACTCAGTGGTTAGGAGTGTCTGCTGCTCTTGCCGAGTCCCATATTCAGTTTCCAGAACTCATGTCAGACCTCTCACAACATCCAGGGACTCTAGCCTCAGGAGATCCAATGCCCTCTTCTAGCCTCCAAAGACAACCACATTTACATGGACACACCCCCACATAGACATATGCACACATATAACTAAAAATACATCTTGAAATAAAACGTAAATCTTAAAGAAAAGGAAACTGCCACTGTTCTTGGAAAATACAGTTTTGACAAAATTAAGTTACACACTCCCTGGCCATGGACACCTCAGACAGACGTACATCCCTGTGGCTAGTCACCGTTCTATGCCTCCTCCTCACCTCTGTTCACGCTTACCCTAAGACCAGACTCTATAACGAGTGTTGCCTGCATGGGGCTTCCTGCTGGACCCTTCTGCCTGCGTTCAGGTTGCTGGGTTCTGTGTCACTCAAGGCTCTCAGCCTGCACCTGTTCGAGCCTCACAGTGGTCGCTGGGTTGTGTGTGAACACAGCTGAGCCACTGACCCTGAACTTGCCCTACACTAATGATGGACGTCCTGCTGTCATCTCTCACCTGGGCCACCTGCTAATAAACCCCTCTTCTCTCTTTCACAGCAGGCTCAGAGTCTCCCAAAGATCCTTTCTCTGATTCAGTCACCTGGTGCCACCCCGCTCACCTGCCCCTCGGCCACTCCAGTTCCCACACTTTGCCTCTTTGGTTTGCCCTCCCCAGGTCAGAAGGCTCACACGGCGTCTAGCCTGGGCGTGCAATTCCTCCACTTCATACAATGACAGCCCGTGGGGGCCTGGCGCAGCTCCCACTGGTTGGTTCAGATTTAAGAAGTAGGGGAGTCCACACCAAAGACAGGGCCTCCGCTTCTCTCAATCAGAAGAGGTGGTGTCTCTGCTGCTTGAACTTAGCTGGTACTGGCTAGGGTTCCTTGTCCGGTCCCTGGCAACACCCATCCAGATGTTCAGAAACTATTTGCCCCCTCAAATAACCCAGTGGCATCCGTCACATCATCACCCTGACCAAGAGAGATGGAATAGCTGTATAGGTCGTCCCCCTTCTCCCTGACCTCAGGGTGCCCTGGGGATCCTAAACTGTTGCTAGGTGGGAGCTTTGAGGACAGAAGTGTAGTTGGCACTCTGTTGGGGCCGGCTAAGCATTTGCCATCAGCGTGAATCTAGTGTAGGATACTAGATGTGGTCATATACCTGCTGCCTTTACCTTGGGAGAGCCCAGGTGCCAGGGGATATTGCCCACTGGGAAGAGCAGTCCAGTCACAGGCAAGGGCTGGTGGAGGAGCCAGCTGCACAGGGAAGCATCAGGCCCGGACTCAAGAAGTAAGAATGAGGTCTAATCAAAACGTGCCCCAACCCTTCCTATCAGCCAGAAAAGTTAGCGAGAGGAACCGTGTGTAGGTGAGGGACACGGCCCATAGAAAGGCCTAGAGAGGAGGGCTACCATCAATGGAACAAGCTGACTATTTGAGTGACCAGGAACCTAGAGGGAAAACTCATAGCATGTAATGCAGAGTAGGTCTCCATGGGAAGGGTAGTCAGCAGCCTGAAGACTTCTGGGTAAGGAAGACCTCAGTGTGACTCACAGCTGCTGTGAACAAGGTGGAATGGAAGAATGTCAGTGGCTATGGGGGAGCTGAGAGCAAGCTGTGGGTCCCTGGGAGGGTGGTAGCAGGGCCTGGATGAGGCATATAGATTCCAGGAATGTGAGGAAGTCAAATTTGGAACAACATGTGGGGACAGATCTGATTCTACTAGGAGGGGGATGTCAGGGCCAGAAGTACTTCCAGGTCTGGAGTTGGTTGAAAAGTCCTCCTACCCTGATCTAGCCAGGTCTCCATCACAAGGCGTATATGTGGTGGTAAGGGGGCTCTGCAGAAGGGACTCGGCTGAGTCTCTGCAGCTTGGGAGGTTCCCATAACTATCGGTGTGGCCCTGCATATAACCACATGCCTACATCCGTGTAGGAGGAGGCAGAAGAAGATAGGCCAGAGAAGAGGAGATGGAGATGTGATCCTGGAGACAGAGGTCAACATGTTGCAGCCACAAGGAATGTCAGCAGCCACACGGAACTGGAAGAGGAAGAGGTCAGTCCGGCAGACACCTGGAACTCAAGCAGGCTATGCTGACTGTAGACTCCAGCCACCAGAACTGTGAGAGAATGAATTTTGATCTTTGCAAGTCGTTTGTCACATCAGTGGCATCAGAAAAGCAATACTGGTGCCAAATGGTTGGCTTGGTAAGGAGGAGCCATTCTGAGAGGCACAGAAAGAGGAAGAGCAGAGGACCCTCCAGGATCCACTGTGTACATGACAGGGAGGAAAGCCAGGAGGCCATGGAAGTGGAAGGACGTCAATGGACCGTGAGGGCTGAGGGTTTAGTGGGAACCCTTCAGGCCCCCACACTTATGACTCATCCCTGGTTCCCAGGGCCTACAGTGGGAACCAAGCAAATGCTTATAGGCTGAGTGAACAGTTGACCCCCAAGCATCAGGACATGTCCTCTGAGAGATGCATGATGGTAAAGACAAGAGGGTGGTCCCCTTCCATTGTTGCGTGTTGAGAATGTTTACAACAGCAAGAGTTACTTCCATCATGTGGTTTTAGAGGAGACAGGCGTCTCAAATCCATCTTTATTAATAGATGCCTTTGAATGAGCATGGGAATTAACCCTGTGGGGTTAACAAAGGACAAGTTAGCCTGGGAGTCTGGTTTACTGGGTTCCTGGCACCCTCTTTCTGGATGGGTAACTTCAGATAGGATGCCAAAGCTCTCCGGGTCTCCAATTCCTCAGCTGTAAGTGGGGTGGGTCTGTCTTCCCTCTCCTACCATAATAAATACAGAAGCACATGAGGCCTGGGACACCCTTAGAACCAGAGCACACGTTGTTGGTGGGCCTCAAGTCAAGATATTCATGTATTCTTCTTACTTTCCAATGAGGACACTGAGGCTTAGAGGATGAAGAGGCCTCCCGGGATACACAGAGACTAGGAATCAGAGCTCAGACCTCCCAGTAGTGACCCAGAGATAAATCTGAGATAAGTATCAAGTGTGAATTCAATTTACTCAAGTTTTCTTATGGGACCAGAGCCTTCAACTTGAGTACTCTCAGATAGAGGTGTTTGACGGGTTCCTCGACAACTAGGATCCTATAAACCATCTCCGTTGGGTGTCATGAAATGCACACATATATCATATTGATAAACTTGTGTGGCACTTACCCCACAAAACCAGAGGCTGACCAGTGGGAGACTATCATCTAGGCACCATGGTCACTCCCAAGGTAAGTGACTATCTAACTCCAAAGTCAATGAATGACCATTTCCTAAGTCAATCTATCTCCAAGACCAATGTGTGAATACAATAAGAAAGAGTCTCCAAGACCAATGTGTGGCCACTCCAACACCAAAGCATGACCCCATCTGACAACAAAAGATAGCTGTCCGCAAGACCAATGGGATGACCACCCAAGATCAATGACGATCTCTCTAAGGAGAGATGACCACCCAAGACCAGTAGATGACCACCTAAGACCAGTGGTTGACAGGGATAACTGATCTTGTCAGCTCTATGGGACTGAGAGTCACCAAAGAATTGAATCTTTATGCTGGTCTGTGAGGGATTATCTAGACTAGGTTAAGGGAGATGGGAAGACCCACCTCAAATGTGGGTGCTGCCGTGATACACACTGGAGACCTGGCCTGAGGGAAAAGGAGCAAGAGCTGAGTGCACTCATCACTCTCTGCTTCCTGGCTGAGGACACGAGGTGACCAGCTCCTTCTGCCATGGCTTCCCTGAGGAGACAGACTGCACTGTGAGGCCGGTGCCTTGTCATAGCGACTAAGCAAGTAACTAATCCACTGACCATCCCTGAACCTGAAGGCCGGCTGCCTCTATGACCAAGGGTTGATCATCCCCAACCTCACGGGTGACCAGCCTGAGGCTAGTCACTGATCACCCAGAGGTCATCGAAGGACCTTCCCCTACGACCACTGACCTGAATAATGCCACACAAGGGGCTCATCCCAAAGAAAGCAGTGTTCATTAACAGAATGCCGGAGGATCAACAGTTTAGTATGCATCCCAGAACCAGCTGTCTAAAACCCGGCAGAGGAAAATTGACAGGGGAACGAGGCACACACTATGAGCTAATTTTTACTGGTTTTTTTCCCCCCTAGGACTTTGATTTCCTGCTGCCAGTGGCAAGTGTATCTGTTTTTACATGTAATTTTTATTAATAAAAATCTGTTCCCTCTCCCAACTCAATAAATATTAAAGAGATCTCTCAAGCACAGCAGCCTGTCGGGAGCACCCTGCTGGACATCTGCTGGTAGCCCGTGTCCTACCCCATGCCTGTCCAGCCTGGTGTCTTGCAGAAAGCCTGGTACTCTGGCCCTAACTCTCATTCAGCAAGGCTGTGATTGTTTGTCAAACTCAAACAGGCTTTCTGCTATGGGGCAGAAGGAAACTCCTACAGAGAACTCAGTCCTGTACCTCAGTGTCACTGCAAGGGCCCAGAGCCTAGCCACACATTGGACACCAAGTCAAGTTGCCAGTGTTCAGATCTCAGCAAATTACACCATGAGACTTGACCTCTTTCTCCTCTATGTCCAGCTCCTTTGCTGTTTGATGGTGAAGCAGCCACCGGAAATGGAAATTACAAGTTAAAAAGGTATTACAATCCAAAGCCATCCTCTGCTACTTTGAATTTTAAAGCATTTAAAACTCTGACGTGTTCCAAGTTGGGGTATCGTAGGAAACGCAAGTGGGCATCTTACTCCCATTGGTAAAGCTGGCTGCTCACCCTCAGCGCCTCCTCTCACGGGAGCCGGAAGCTGCAGGCACTTCCTGTGCATGCATGATTCCAACCAGGTCTGTGGCTTAAACTTAACGCTCCTGCAACTTACAGTCCAAGAACTGTCATGTGTTTATCCAAGTTGTGCTGATGACAATCAAGAGAGAACAGGGGTTGGGATATGGCTTAGTAGATAAGAGTGCTCATCCTGCAAGCATGAAGTCCTGAGTTCGAATCCCCAGCACCACCACAAAAAGTCAGTATCGACTGTACATGCCTGTAATTCCAGGATTGAGGAGGAAGGGATCGGCGGGTCCTGAGAGCTCACTGGCTAACCCACTTAGGCAAAACCCTGTCTCAAAGCAATGATTCAGAGAGTGACAAATGAAGACATTTGATGTCCTGCTATGCACACTAGCACACTGGCACACTGCACCTACCTCTCACACATTCCCACACATACAGGGGGAGGGAGGGAGAGATAGATCAGAAAGGAAGAATGGTAAAGAAAGGCTGGCCCAAACCAAGAGGGAACCCGACTTGGATGAAGGACATGGCAGACCGCATCAACTTCAGCTCCCTGCTGTTCCCAACCCCACCTTGTCCCAACCCCACCTTGTTCTAACACACACACACACACACACACACAGAGAGAGAGAGAGAGAGAGAGAGAGAGAGAGAGAGAGAGAGAGAGAGACTTTGTGCTTGCCAACAGAATCCTCCAACATGAATGCCTCTGGCAAGGGTGCTGTCTGTAGAACCCAAGAGGTCCAGTTGGACCATCCAGTTGGACCATCCAGTTGGACCATCCAGTTGGACCATCCAGTTGGACCATCCAGTTGGACCATCATCCAGTTGGACCATCCAGTTTGGACCAATCCAGTTGTATTGGATCATCCAGTTGGACCATCCAGTTGGACCATCCAGTTGGAATCCATATCCAGTTGGACCATCCAGTTGGACCATCCAGTTGGACCATCCAGCAGTCACCACCCAACCTCCTTTCAAGGACAAGCCCAGTCTCCTGCTGGCCTAAGAGGAAGCAGTACACAGATTAGACCTGCCACTCCTGGGCACATCCTGACAAAACCTGTTCAGTCGGACACCATTTGCTCTCCCAGAGGCCCGGCTAAGAGCAAAGCAACCCTGGGGACTTTATGGGAAAGGATCCAGACTTCCCTGACAGTCACAAAGCTGTGCATTAGCTGTGACCAAAATACCTGAGAGAGCACCTTAAAGGGAGAAAAGACCGCTTTTGGCTCATGATTCTAGAAGGTCTAGTGCACACTGCTTGTCCCCGTGTGCTAGGACAACATGGTGGCAGGAATGTGAGGCAGAGGAGCTTCCTCAACTCATAGGAGACAGGAAGTGAAGAGTAAGGAAGACACTGGTGACCAGGTATAGCCTCCTAAGGAGCACTCCCAGGGAATCCCCACTTAAGGTTTCCAGAACCTTCCAAAATACTACCACTGGCAGAGGACCAAGCATTGAATGTGTGGGCTCCTGAGAGACCTTTCCTGTTGAAATCACAACAGGCTGCATCTGATTTGAACCACTCCCTTGAAACCAGAGAGGACTCTGTCCAGAGCTGCATCTTAGGCAGTGGTTTTGCATATTGATCTCCTGTTTTCTGAAAGGGTAAGAGCTGTGTGTGGAAGGGGTAGGCAAGGGGTGGGCCAGCACTGTGAGGAAGTGTGGAAGGGGTGGAAAAACACAGTCCATGGAGTGAGAAGACACTTACACACACACACACACACACACACACACACACACACACACACACACACGCCTCTATCAGTTCCTGCTGTGTGCCTACTAGAGCAGCCCCTTCTGGAAAGGTCTATTTGTAGAGCATCCTTGTACTGGAGCCCATGCTTTCCCCCCCACTCTCTTAGCATTTTAAAAAACGTATTGGCTGTTTGTTTGTTTGTTTGTTTGGGGGACATGCGTGTGCCCAAATCACATTGTCAGTTCAGGGGATTCAACTCAGGTCATCAGACTTGTGTAGCAAACACCTTCACTGGCCGAGCCATCTCGCTGGCCCACGCCGAGCATCTGGGGTAGACGGGTGTGGTCCTTGTCAAGTGCCAGCCACTCTCCTTCTTCCTGTTCATGTCGCTCTCTTCCCCAGAAGTGAGGAGCTGTGGCTGGACCTGAGCCTCCCGGGCTTGATTAGAATGGAGTGACTCGGACAGAACTGTCTGAGCTCCACGGAGCCCTGAAGACTTTGCCTGTCGGGCCTCGTTTCCCCTCTGGACCTAACTTCACATCCTCTGGGACTTTCACTCCTCTCTTGACCTAACCTGGCCCAGTCAGTTTCTAGGACTCGGGTGAAGATGCCGCACGAGTCAGATGCCCTCAGCACTTCTTCATCTGGTGCTCGATTGGATGTATGCTGGGCTACAACTTGAAGGGCCCGGCGGAGGGAGTGACAGGCAGGGAGAACTGGACATAGAGCCAGGTGAGGTTTCAAACACCTGTCGTAAGGTCAGCCCTTTCCTCTTCTGCAAAGCGGGGGTGGGGGTGGGTTGTCAGGTCAGTGACCTCTGAACTCAGTGCCTTTTATCCTTCTGTAAGCCTGACAGGGCCAAGCACAGCTCCGGGGGCAGGGTGAACAGGAAACCAGCAAACTGAAAACCAGAACTGTACCCGACTTTCCCGCTGCCTGCAAGATGAAGGCTAAGTTCATCTCCGGGCATGCGAGGCCTCCCAAAAGAACCACAGCAGCCGTTCCTCTGCCCCTGAGAAGATCCCCACAGGTTCTTCCCCCTCTATGCATGGCCTTCTTTTGTACCTCAATGCTAGTGGCACTGTTCTCCATTCCCTGGGCACTTGGTATCACTGAAGGGACCCCTGTGGGCCAGACACGGTGATGGAAATTGAAATGCCACGAAAATCCTCCAGGCAGGCAGAATGCCTCATTTATAGAGGCCTCTCGGGCTCAAAGAACTTAAGCCACTAATTCAAATATCCCTGCAGGGAATAGGCAAGCTGAAGACACATCCCTGCTTCTCCCACCCTGAGGAGAACCAGGATAGATGAGCACAGAGGGCATCCAAATGCAGCCTCTCTTTAATACCATCATGATTAGTGTCTTACCCACTTTTATTAAATTCCAGCCAAATACCTTTATCTTCTAAGACCTCAAGTCTGAACCATGATCTCCACTTGTTATAAAAAAAAGATTGTAGTGGCTGGGGAAGTGGCTCAGTGGATAAAAGTGCTGTTACACAAACTTGAGGACTTGAGTTCAAATCCCTAGAACTCACACAAAAAGCCAGGAGTGGCTGTGTGCATCCCTGTGTCCCTAGACAGACAGATGAATGGGGTTTCGTGGCCACCAGACTAGCCCTGGGTTCAGTGAGAGACCCTGTCTCAAAGGAATAAGGCCAAGAGGGACAGAGCAGACACCCAACATCTTCCTCTGCTCTCTGTGTACATGTACAGGCACACGCGCGCGCACACACACACACACACACACACACACACACACACACCCCCAGGCACACACACACACACACACACACACACACACACACACACACACACTAAATATCAGAGAGCTGCTAATTTTTCATCCACACCAAATGAGACTGACTGCCTTTGACTTAAAGAGAAAGCTTAAAACATAAGTGTAAAGGGAGTAACTTTCACTATAAGTTTTGGTACTGTTTAAAACATGACAGCTTTATGGAGCTATAATTCACAAACCACACAACTCATGCATTTAAACATATATTGAATGCGTACAATTAAACTATTCCAGTTACCAATGTCAGCATAGCGCCCTCACCCCAAAGGAAGCCCACATGTGTTGGCCGTCACCTCACATGTTCACCCCAATTCCTCTTAGCCTCCTCAGTCTTTAGTTACCTTGGCAACCATTAATCTACTTTCTGTCTCTATGAATATTCCTATTTTGGACATTTCCTATACACAAAGCTATGTAATACGAGTCTGTGGCTAGAGTCACTCACTATGAATGATGTTTTCAAGGTTGGCTCATACTGTAGAATCATTAGTTCACCATTCACTCTTCTTTACAGCCAGACAGTAATTCCAACACATGTATCTGCTACCGTTTATGTGTCTGTCCACTACATAATGGACATTTAGGCTGTTTCTAGTTTAGAAACTTAGGGTTTCAATGGGTGTCCTACCTCTCCCAACTGAGCGTGGAACCTTGTGCAAGTCAGAGCCTTGGGTTGTGGGACACATCGAGGACTCGTTTCTCTTTGCTGCTCTAAGGTTTTCTGAAAGGCTCTGCTTTCAACCCCCACCATTCTCCTCACTTACACTTTGAAGCCCAGACGTGATTTCCTGTGTCTGTGTGTGCACACGCCTGTGTATGTGTGTCTGAGACCCTGTGTCTGTGTGTGCACACGCCTGTGTATGTGTGTCTGAGACCTTTCTGTGTGTCACGTTGTTTTGTGTTGAACTGTTTTTGTCACACTGTGTATGTGTGTTGAGATTTCTTGTTGCACATGCTGTGTCTGTGTGTGTTGTTATGTGTGTCTGAGACGTCTGTGTCTGTGTGTGCACACGTGTTGTTCTGAGACGTCTGTGTCTGTGTGTGCACATATCTATGTATGTGTGTCTGAGACCCTGTGTCTGTGTGTGCACACACCTGTGTCTCTGTGTGCACATGCTGTGTTTTCTGAGACTGTGTCTGTGTGTCACATTTATTTTGTCTGAGACTGTGTCTGTGTGTGCACACACCTGTGTATGTGTGTCTGAGACCCTGTGTCTGTGTGTGCACACGCCTGTGTATGTGTGTCTGAGACTGTGTCTGTGTGTGCACACACCTGTATATGTGTGTCTGAGACCCTGTGTCTGTGTGTGCACCCTGTTATGTGTTCTGAGATTGTCTGTTGTGCACACGCCTGTGTATGTGTGTCTGAGACTGTGTCTGTGTGTGCACACACCTGTGTATGTGTGTCTGAGACTATGTCTGTGTGTGCACACGCCTGTATATGTGTGTCTGAGACTGTGTCTGTGTCTGTGTGTGTATATGTGCACATAACTGCAGGTGTCCAAGAAGGTCAGGAGAGGGCACTGGCCCCTCTGGAGCTGGAGTTAAAGATGGCTGGGAGCCACCTGATGTGGGTGCTGGGAACCAAATTCTGGTCCTCTGGGAGAGCAGGACCAAGCCATCCCTCTAGTCCCTCAATATCAGTTCTCTCTAAAGGGGAAAATCACGGGTTTGGGGACAGGAACTGGCGCCTACCTCTGTTTCCCTGTGGAAATCAGGATTACAGACCATAAGTCCAGGAAGTAAAGCTATGGAATATAAAAATAGCTCATCCTTGGCTAATTTAATAAGTGAAAGGGAACAAGATGTGCCCAACCCCCCAAAAATGAAAATCCCACCAAAAACAAAAAAGAAGAAGGGGTAGAGGAGGGCAGAAAGAAATAGCTAGATTGCTTTCATCTTCCATGGGTGAGTTTACAGCTACCAGAAAGTTACTAATGTCAATAAATACATGTTTGTTAAAAAGGAAGGAAAAAAATAAGATGGGTATGGTGATACGTGCCTGTAATCCCAGCACTGGGGACACAGAGGCAGAAGGATCATGAGTCCAAGGCCATCCTCAGCTACATAAAGAGCTCAAGGCCAGCCTGGGCTGCATGAGTCTGTGTTTCAAAAAACCAAAAATAAATAAGTACATTCTATTTAAAGTCACAAAAATCACCACTGGTAAACTAATACAAACCTTCCCAGTCACTGAAATCAGGCTGCATAGTAAATATAGAAGACAAACAAACAAATAAATAAATCAGAATGCATAAGTCACATGATAGGAAACAATACCTTCTATCATGATAAATATAAATGATGAAATTGTTTTAAAGAGTCTTATGCCTTGCAAAAGAGTTGTACTAAATTGATAACGTGTGCTAAGTCAAGGGGCTTTCTGGGTGTTACACCAGGAACAAGCGAGTCTGTGACCCACGGGAGTCTGAGAAGGCAGCCCTCATCTGTGGAGGGTAAAATCCACATGGGAAGATGAACAATGGAGAGAGAGACCTCCAGCTCTCTCTCTCTCTTTCATCATCCCTGGCTGACTGTGAGGACTCTCTAAGCCTCGGTGGAGTTAGAGTGAAAAGAGGGTCGATTTGCACAGTTAAGCGAGGGTGAGAAGAGATGTGTGTGTGGGGTGCTCAGAAGGACAGCCTAACCAAATAACCAGTTCTCGTCTACATTACAGTAACAGTGATGTGGGACCTGCTTGGAACCATGGGATGAAGAAGTAGTGTTAAGGCTTGAGGTGAGTTTCTTGATTTTATTGTATTCTATTTTTTAAATATCTGTGTGTGTGCGTGCGTGTGTGTGTGTGTGTGTGTGTGTGTGTGTGTGTGTGCGTGTGTGCGTGCGTGCACACATGCGTGCATGCCATGCCTTGGTGAGTGTGAATGAGCACACACATGCAATGGTGCACCCTCAGATGTCCGTCCTTGCCTTCCGCCTTGTTTATTCTCTTACTGTTTGCCGCTGTGTGTGCTCATGAGCTTCCGGGGAGCCTGCTGTCTCCTGCCTCGCTGTAGAAGCTCTGAGATTATGTGTGTGGCACATCCAGCTTTATGTGGGTTTGGGGGACCCAAACTCAGGCCCTCGTGCTTGTGTGACAGGTGTGTCACCCACTGAGCCGTCTCCCCAAGCCCTATGCTCTAGTTTTGAAGTTTTTTATGAAGGGCATAAATACAAAACAGATAAAAATGTTTGAAGGAAGCAGGGAGGTGAAAACGGGCAAGGACAGAACAAGAAGACAGAAAACGGGACAAGCAAGACCCCAGCAAGGGTGACGACTTACAGGGACCAGGGCGGGGCTGACTACTCTCCCCTCCCCCCATTAAATCAAGAAACACTGAAGTAGCTCCCATGGGACCTGGCCTGTCTCTGAGAATCTATCATGTCCCACACTCAGGTCCTCGCAGCCGGCTCCCTCATCCTCACAGCCTCAGAGCCAAGGACAGACACCTCCAGGAAGTACAACCAGCTGGACAGAGGGGTCAACAAGTCAGGCACAGACCCTGGGACCACGACAGGCCTGCCCATCCATCACAAGATCTGACGCTTGTCCCTGCCAGATGTTCCCGCTGACATTTCCCAGGTCTTGATCAGCATGAGGACCACGTCGGGGAATGTCCCCAGTCGCAAATTAACATTCACATAAATAACGATGCGGCCGCCACTAAAGAAGAAAAATGAGTCTTGCCGCAGGAACATTTGCCATGCTCTCAAACAGCGCAAAGCTCTTTCTGAACTTCCACATCTTACCAGCTGGGCCATGGTAGACCACGGCCTGGAGATGCAGGAATATGGAGAGGATAACGTCCAAATATTGTGTTGCACAGCCCCTTCTCTGGGCTGGCACCCAGCTGGGGCAGCCCATGCTGGTCCAAACCAAAATCTCTGTGTAACCATCACCTGCCTCCCTGGAGGCCTGCACAAGCTTCTTTTCTGACAGTGTCCTGGAGTCCAAAATATGTCTGACCCCGGGCTGCATGGTCTGGTCTTTAGGCTGGGTTGGCATGGGCCCTTATCTAGGTATGCCAACATATTCCCTACATGTATGTTATTTGGAGGCCTGAGGAAGCTTTACAGGGGACCAACATACAGATGGCCAGGAAATGCGGCCAAAATGTCATCAGCCACTGGCATCTACAGGGTCTAAAGACCTACAGACATTGCTATGGGACACCCCCTCCACCAACGGACTCGGCACTAGCAGATAAATGCTTCAAGGACATGATCCAGGACCGTGGTGAGCCCAGCGCCACCCTGCTGACATTTGCTACAAGCTCACCTCACACACAGCGTTCTACTAAATGCCCAGGAGGAAGTCACAAACAGCAGAACAAACTCAGCCTCAAAGCTCCAAAAGCTGAGGTCTAAACCACTCCCAATAGCAGCGTGTTGGTTCTTTCTGAGTTCTCTCTGCCCAGCCTGTACATGGCGTGGTCTTCCCTTGTGTGGAACTGTATCCCCGTCTCTTCTTATCAGGACACTGGTCTCGTTGATCAGTGGTCTCACATTTTAATCACCTTTTTAAAGACCCTCTTTCCAAGTGAGGTCACATTCTAAAGTGGGGCAGGGAGGAGGCACAGCAGATGAACTTGGAGAAGAGGCAAGCATACACACACACACCACACAGAAGTCACACACACACACACACACACACACACACACACACACACACACACACAGAATCCACACTGATTGCTGGAGGTAGCACCAGCACAAAGCTAAGCTTGGGCAACAATATGGGGTCCTAGACAGGTTACAGTCACAGACACTTCGCTGAGCATCAAAAATCAGACACACAACAAGGCTACAATGTTAGGAAGATCTGAACATTCCCAGAGACGGTCTCATGGGACTTGATCCCCCCAGAATGGAGCACTCTCATCTGCTGGACACAGAACAGTAGGTAAAGGCCAGGTGTTATATGGCCAAAGGGCAGTGAGCAGGTCCCAGGACCAACCCAGCTCCAGAGTATGTGCCAGAACCCTGCTCCAGAATCCATGCCTCCACCACTGTGAGGAGGATGGCTTTGTCTCAGAGGTATCTAGAGCCCCTAAGAGATTCCCTACTTGCTCATACACCTCAGAATTTTCTGAGTGATCCTGACAGAGTCCACACAGCCGCTGGAAGCCATCCATGGCTTATATCTTTAGAGACACAGCATGTACTACATGGGATCTTGTCTCTAAATGGCAGAATCAGAGAAAGTGTTCAGTGCTGGAAAGAGACTCAGGAAGCTGCTGCTTCCCGTGTAGGCTCCTCCAGGAGGGCCTAGTGGTCAGACGTGTGCACACCAAGGGCCCACTGGCTTTGATGGCAGACAAAGGCTGGCTGATGGGTAGGGAGCTGACAGAATCACCCCCAACCTAGAATTCCCTTCATGTCGGGGAAAGGTGGTGAGTAGTCCAGGGCCCAGCAGGAGCTGGGGGTGCCAGCCTGTGTCCACAGCAGTGAGGAGAAAACATGCTGTCTAGGGGATGTGTCCCACGGAGGAGAGAGCAGACACACAAACCCTGCAGAGAAGGTGCATATGGGGACACAGTCTGCCATTCCACTGTGAAGTATGGGACCAGCCATTCCTCTCCCTGTGGTAATGCTGAGAATCAGACAGGATGGACCTGCGTTCAGTGTGCTAGGGTCCCCCAATCCGGACATTTTCTCAAAGAACCTTGACTTCCACTTGTCACTATAGACTGTCACTTGCCTGGGTCTCTGAGCCTTGAATCTCTCTCTAGGCATCCCCCTCCCCACTCAAGAGCCTGGTGCCCTGCCCAACTTTGGTTCCCTTCTGATCCACCCTTCCTGCTCTGGTCTCGGGGGCCCTCTATGGTATCCGGGGCAGGCTGACCGCCGACCGTCCTCTGCCCGCCCGCCCAGCTGCCACTCCCGGGCTGGGCAGCCCTGCCAGGACCCGAGGCTGTCTGCTGCCTCTTCTTGTCCAGATTTCCCCAAACAAAAACCAGGCCACGCCATCTGACGGAAGAACGCGTCTGGTTTATTTATGGGAAGAGATGGGGCTGTCAGGGCCAGGCTGTCTGGGCTGGAGCCAGGCTGCTCTGTGGGCCTTTAGAGGCTGTCCACCGTGTGTCCTCGTCTGCCATGTGGTGATCTGGGAAGAATGTGAGGAAACAGGACCTCCAAGAGTTAGAGAGTCCCCACTGGTGGCACTGGGATGTTTCGTCATCCTAGAGAAAGGACGCTCTCTTTGGGTCATCAGAGCCTAGTTGGAAACCCTGAGTACAGTCTTGGCGACGACCAACAGTGTTGCATCCAGAACATGGCAGGTTCTGGTACACCCCACATCACTGGACAATGTTGAAGACGCAGGGAAGCTGCCCCCGGGATTAGGTGTGGCATGGGAGCTCGCCCCTCACAGAGGACTGGCTGCCAGGCATCACACGGAAGACAAAGGCAAGTCCCAGGATATGAAAGGTTGTACCAGGAACAGCCCAGCGCCCTTGGTTACTACCACCCTGCCACCACCACTCACACAGACACCCATGGCACAGCATGGCACCCATGCAGAAGCCTGATTCTACAAAAGAGCTGAAAGTGCTCTTCAAGTGTCCAGGGTCCCAGGGAGACACTTCAATCATGAAGTGCTTGTCCCACGAGATCGCCAGAACACCAGGCATGAAGGTGCACACTTGTAATCCCAGGACTGGGGAGCTGGGGACAGGTGAATTCCTGGGACTGGCTGGCCAACCAGCCCAGCCTACTTGGTGAGCTCCAGGCCAGTGAGAAACTGCCTTAAACAAATAAGGTAGATCACATGTACGCATGTGCACACAGACCACACACACATACACACAAACCAGCAACAGTGTAGCCAAAGCAGTGATCTTGGACAAACGGTCCTCACCTGGACGGAAGGCCATCACTTCTCTCCTCCGACCTTCTGCCCTGATATTGTATAGCTTTTTCCTTGACACATAAAATGGCTATGACCATATCATAGCCATCAAGAAGCAGAAATAACTTTGGCCCCGTAGTCATAGCAACCAAATAAACAAACCAACACAGTGATAGCTACAGAAATAATTAATATTAATAGCCAATTATGAACAGTCTTATTAATAGTCATAGATATAACTATTATCATTCCCTATAAGAAGAGAGAGGGGTCGCCAAACACTCAACTGGAATTCCACCCACTGCTCCCTCCAGCCTCCCAGGTGTGTGAGATCTTGGGGTGAAAGAATGTACAGGAAGTAGAAGACTAACAAAGGCTGAACCCCATGATGCAGCCTCCCTGAAGTCATCATTCATGATAGGGTGGGACTTGTGTGGTGATACAGATGTTTGGGGTCACCTACTTTCCTGTAACTCAACCCAACAGACTAACTGCTTAGCCAAGTTAGGCTTGGGTGGGACTGGAACTCTGGTCTGCCATTAGCACCCCCTCTCGCTTGAGCAGACCTTTGCTTGTGTTCCCCAGGAAAGGTAACACAATGCTGACCTGTGGGCCCCACTGGGCACGCTGACTCTCCATCCCCGATCTCAGGGAGCTTGTGACTGTGAACTTGCCCATAAATCCAGAGCAAGCAGCATTATAAAAGCAAGCTGCTCCTGGTGGCCAGCGGACACTTCTTTCATGAACATGGGTGGGACTGGGCCACCAGGAAGTGCTGACACAGGTTTTGGGTGGCTCCTATTTGCAGTGGATACAGAATGAGTTGTATACAGATGTTGGGCTGCAGTTGCCCAAGGCTAGGCCTGTGCACCAGGCATGAGAGCACCAACTCTCCATCAGTGCTCTGGCTTCAGTGCCGTCTCCAGGCTACGACCTGTAGATATGATAGCAGCTAGCACATCTCCTTTGTGTGTCCCCTGCCCTTGGCTCCAGGGCAGTGTTCTATGCAATTTTAGGGTAGTATCCCCTAAACTGGCTGCATCCATCTGCCTAGAGAGCTTTCAGAGCTAATGCAATGCCACCACCTTCTCCCTGTGTCGTCTTTGGTCCCAAGGGGTGCTGGCCTCCACATCCTCAGACTGTGAAGGTTAGACTGCCTTACACATTGGGGTAACAGGGGGACTCTCCTTTTGCTCAAGCTGCTGCTGGTGGTATGTGGATGGCAAGGGTGGTGGCATCCTAGGGATTTTAAGAAAGAGGCAGCAGGAAGATGCGTCACTCTTCCCTTATGCTAGAAAGCTCCAAATAATGAATTTAACTAGAAAACGAAAGATGGCTCACTCATTCCTGGATCCTGTGGGTAGGATGTGTACTGGTCGCTATCGATACCAAAGTTCAGGAGTAATCTTTGAGGGAGTCACAGATGCCAGTGTTCCCAGGGAGGGACTCAACGGATGGACAAAACAGAAGGAA
The DNA here is from genome assembly GCF_004664715.2 of Peromyscus leucopus. NCBI lineage: Eukaryota > Metazoa > Chordata > Mammalia > Rodentia > Cricetidae > Peromyscus > Peromyscus leucopus. The sequence continues at coordinate 33,757,936 of NC_051086.1, read as the reverse complement.
GGCTGCAGCCAGCACCACGTCTAAGAAGTTAGGGACCGCAGAGGCAAAAACCATCTGCCGCACCTCCATAGATACAGGTCCTGAAGAGTTATGACCAGTGGAGGATTGCGATCCCCCACCCACCACCCCAGCTCCCAGAGATATGAATGTGAAATTAGCCAGGAACTGCACACTCAACACTATGGGACAAGACGAGACAGTTCCTGGACCTGCACACTAACCAGGACCTTCATGGGCAATAGACAGGAACGTCAGAGCCTTCCCTCCCCTAGCCCTCTAAATCTCTGTTGATCCACATGGCTTGTGAATCATGCTGTATGCCTTGTAATCGAAGTGTCTATATAGGAAGAGTTCTGGCAGTGCACACACACACACACACACACACACACACACACACACACACACCATAGAGACAGCCATGCTCCAGGTGACTCTCCCTGGAATGCGCATTTGAGACAGGGCCACAGTGGTGACCCCAAAGTCCAGACTGCTGCTTAAGCCGCTTCTGAGGTTCTGGTTGGGCCCCTCCACCGCGTCTGATTTCCAAGCCACTGTCCTGTCCCTAGCCCCGTAGCTTGACTTTAGTTCCCTTCTGTTCGTGTGACTCGGGATTAGACTGTGTCAGCTCCATTAAGAGAAAACCCTTCCCGGGCTGGGGCGAGGATTCAGTGGGTAAAATGCAGCTGTGCAAGTACAAAGACCCGGGTTCCATCCCCAGCACTCATGTTTAACACACACACACACACACACACACACACACACACACACACACACACCACGTGTGTGCACACGCACGTGCGCACACGCGCACACACACACTTGAGAGTGTCAGTAGTGGTTTGCAGTCCCAGAGCGGGGGAGGCAGAGGCAGGCAAATCCCTGGGGCTTGCTGGCCAGCTGCCCGGGTGAGTTTGTGAGCGCTCCATGATTCTGTCTCAAAAAATTAAGGTGGACAGTTCCTAAGCAACAACACAGAGGTTGACCTCTGGCCTCCAAATACATTGCACACATATACATTTAAAAACCAATAATAAAGAAAAAAAAGCCTTCCCATGTTTCTAGAGATTGAGCTCAGTTAATCAGCTTATACCCACTGTGTCCCTTGGGCCTGTGACATCTTCCCGGAGGTGAGGAGAGCTGTCCATCCTGTAGTCCCACGGTGGCACCTTGGTGACACCCTCAGCTTCTCGCTCCCAGCTCTCCCTGTAAGTGCTAGCCCAGAGCCTCCCTCCTGTTCTCGGGGAGACAGTCTGGCCCCACTTCCCTCTGATCTCACCAGGGAAGGGACACATTATTGTGTTGCTTTGTCCTGACAGGCTTACACCTGCTTACAAAGTGCTAATCTTCTCCAGAGAGGCTGGCACACGACTTGGTCCTCCAAGGAAGTCAGATGAATGCTCTGACTCGCACATCAGGGTTCTTATTTCAACAGGGCGTTGTTTAGAGATCAGGATTAGACCTGAAGCAAAAACTGGCATCTCAACATCGAGCATGTCTCCCCTTTACCTTCAGTGACCTGGGGCCGTAGACTCAGACAAATGCACAACACAGTCTGCCCTCACCACAGACTGGAATGTGCCGGTGGCTGGTGGCTATCAGCCCAGGCCCAAGATACACATGGAACATCACCTACCTATCACCAACGGACAACAAAGTAACCATGGATGATGATAGATCACAGCCCAGGGCAAGCATGGAGCCCCACCTTCTGTTACCATGGATAAGAAGATGCCACTGGCAGCAGATCACAGCCCAGGACACAGAGAGACATTGGGTTTCCATTACCACAGACAAGAAGGTGCCAATGGCTAACAGACCCCAGTTCAGGACACTCAGAGACATCAGCTTTCCATTACTATGGACAAGGATGAACCAATGTCCTAAGAAAGCACAGCTCAGGACAAGCTCCGACCCCCACCTTTCTGCTATTAAGGATAAGGACATGTCAGTGGCTGCCAGATCACAGCCTGGGGCAAGGACTGCCTGTTACCATGGACTAGAATGTGTCTCTGGCATCAGATCATAGCCCAGGACACACAGGGACACAGCTTACTATTATTATGGTTGAGATAGCTTCTCAGTAGCCTGAGAGATCCCAGGCTAGAAAGGGCGCAGGAATTGGCCTCCTAATGTGGTCTTTTTCTCTGATGTTGGTATATTACTGTGCTAACAGAATGTGTGCTAGGTTGTGTTGGCCAGACTTCTCACTGCTGAGGCAAACACGGGAGGGAGGAACTATTTTAAAGTTTATTGCTTATTTAGAGACAGGCTCTCATGTAGCCCAGCTGGCTTTGAACTTACTATATGGCTGAGAATAACTTTGCCCTTCTGACCCTCTCACCTCCACCTCCTGAGTGTTGGCATTCCAGGTATGCACGGCCAGTTTGATAAATATGATTTAAAGGAGATAAAGATGCACTTTGGCTCACAGTTTCAGAAGTCTTAGTTCATGGCTTACCTTCCTACTTATCTTTGTGCCCAAGATGAAACACAGCACCACTGCAGAGGAAGTGATGGGACTCCCCAGCTGCTCACCTCGTGACAACCAGGAAACAGACAGAATGGCGAAGAAAGGTCCAGGCAGCAAGCATAACCTTCAAAGGTCTAACCTAGTGGCCTACTTTCTCCAGCTAGGAGGCACCTTCTAAAATAGTGTCACCAGCTGGGAACCAAGCTGTCAATATATAAGCCCCTGGGCAGGGGGCGGGGGAGGGTAAGTGGGATAAATAATTTTCTATTCAAGCCATTAAAAAAAAAAAAGTAGAAACAGAGCTGGAAGCCTAGAAACTCATCCAGCCATCCAGTGCCCTTCCTCAGGCTCACTGAGTTCCATAAACAGGAAAGATGAACACCCTCTGCCTGCTAAGCCTTTGGCTACCTCCTACCAGAGTCCTCTCTCTCCATCCAACCACATGCCTCATTTTCCAATCTTAGGTAATAAGAGCCTGTGTCCCCTTTCCAGGGGCCAGTAAAGCCCCCTTCCCTTCACATGCCCTTCTCTGCTGCCGTCCCTCCCCACATCCGACATCCACATCTTCTGCCCCTCTTCCCAAAGGCTATTGTGAACCTTCATACCTCCCTCTTTTGGCATCTCTCTGGAATCTCCTCAGTTTCCATGGTATCAGAAGCATCCAGTTTCCTCATACTCCATTGACCCTATAACACAGACTACATGTTCCTTTCAAAAGCCCACTTAACATTTACAGAAGCTGAGCAAACACCAGCAGATGAAGCAATTTCAGAATTCTCCAAGTCTCAGAGCACCCAGGTGGCCTCTGTGATCATAATTCAGGATGTTTGGTCTGGACCAGGACATCCCTGCCAAGTCTCCATGGAGACTAACTCTTCCTTTCTTACCAGAGCCTGGCAGCTGCAGAAGATGACACTGAGGTCCTGTTGCTATGGATCTGAGTGTATGTCTCCCCTCCAAAGTTCATACATGAAACTCTAGTGCCCAAGTTGATGGTATGAGAAATTTAGACCTTTGGGAGAGGATGAGGTCCTGAGAGTCCAGCTCTCATGAAGAGAGACCCAAGGGAGCTTGCTTGTCCCACTTTCTCGATGAGAACAAAGTGGGAAGATGTCACTATGAACCAGGAGGTAACTGAACCAGCAATACCTTGACCTGGGACTTTCAGCCTCCAAATTTGTGAGAGATGAGGTCCAGCTGTATATGTGTCACACCGTGTTATGGTGTGATATTACAATAGCCCAAATGGGCCAAGACAGCCCCAGAGCCTTGGATGCTGTCTGGAAGATGTTGATTATCCAGAGGGGTTAAGAAAAGCTACAGAACCAAGACAGGGTCTCAAGATACCCAGAAAGGTTTGATTGGAAAAGTAAAGTGCTGAGGGAAACAGATTCTTGCAGGAAATCTGTGCCGGCTAGGGAAAGAACATTAGTCATTGCAATGATGAAATTTGAATGTAAAAGCTAACAGTTCTGGTCTCAACTTGCAAAGATACCTGGAACTCACAAGAAATGAACATGACAGGTTAACACAATAAAACTCCAACACATGGAATTGTTTTAAACCATTCCATAAACAGATCTCAGATTAACAGAATCAAAACCACAAGTACTTTTTTTTAACATGCTGTTATCGAGAATCCAACCTATCAGCCTGTCTAGGTGAGACCAAAGCTGTCACCAGAAGCAAATTCATAACCTCGATGCTTCATGATTGTAGAACCGAACAAAAATAATGGAGCATTCAAGTCCAGAAGACAGAAAGAGAGCAGAAACATATCAGAAGTAATTAAGGTAATAAAAGTGGCATGAATAACAGTATATCATTTATAAAATAATTATATGTGTCATTGGGCAAGAGAGATAACTCAGTGGCCAAAGGCATTTGCTGCTCAATGATGCAAGCTTTGTCATCTGAATCTGATCTCTGGGATCCATGTAAAACTGACTCCACAAAGCTGTTCTCTGACCTGCACATATGTACCATCTCCAATACAATAATAATAATAAAAAAATAATTAATAATAATAATGATAATGATAACAAATTTTAATTACATACGTCACAAGCCGGAAAATGGTCACCAACATACCAGTGTTGTGTTTCTGGTTCTGGTTCAAACTTTTGAATTTCCGTTGTCACTGTAACAAACAGCCATAAACTTACTGGCTTAAAACAACAAAAGCTGTTCGAGAGCTCAGACGTCCAAAATGAGTCTCCTTAGGCTGCAGTGAAGCTTGAGGAAGGGCGGGAGTGGGTTGTGATCCTTCTGGAAGCTCTGAGGAGTCTGTGTTTCCTTTTCTTCTGCAGCTTCTGGTGACCTCTTTCTTGCATGACTTGGCTTGTAGCCCCTTCCTCCATCTTCAAAGCCAACATCCTTCACTCACTACTTGACTCTGACCTACACTTGTAAGAACCTTTTCATGTCCACTAAGCTCACCTGGATAATCCAGGATACTCCCCTCTCTTAAAGTCAAATGACAAGCAACCATCATTTCATTGGCCATCCTCATTCTCCAACACTGTCTAACACAACATTTCCGAGAATTCCAGGGTCAAGGACCTGAGCATCCTTGTGAGAAGACGATTGTCTCCCACAGTGGCTATTGCAAAATGGTAGAATTCATTCTTTCTCTCTCTCTCTCTTCTTTTTTCTTTCTGCTTTCCTGGAGTGATTTTCTTCTACAAACAAGTATTCTGTATGCTGGGGGGAAACGTGTTTAATTGTGGATGTGAGAGATTTAAAGGCCGCAGAATCATTTTAGGCACCTGTTGATTCGGTTTTCCTTCCTTGCCCTCTTGCCTGAGGACAGGACAGAGCCTTTCATTTCTGTGTCCCCAGCACTGAACACAGATTTTGGCAGAAAAAGCTTTCGAAAATACTTTTCAAACTTAGGACAAAGCATTTTACAAAGGAGCCCTGGTTCTGGAAGAATGATGTGCATGCTCAAATATGCACTTTAAAGCTGAGACCCAAACCAACACAATGATATTATTTAAGCATCCTCATACATAAAACTTAATTCGGAAACAGTCTGGGAGATGCAAGCCAGCAGACAGATAAAGTGTTATTGCTCTGGCCCTGGAGAAAACCCTTCATCTGTACCGAGCCAGAGAAGGACGTGAAATGTTGGATGGGCCCCATAAGCCAGAGGCAGGAGTGTGTTCCCCATGGGCTGAGTGCCAGCCGTGAACATGGGCCTCCCCAGGCTACAGACAGCAGCTGCCTCTGGCCAGACCTCCCTGCTGGGCTTAGACTTGAGCCCATCACCCTGGCCAAGCAGGACAAACTCACACTGAGATGTGGGCAGAAGCTCTGGGGGCCTTGCCTGCCCCTTCCTTCCAGAAAGAAATAAGAAAGCAAAGGGCATTGCTCAGAGGCCCAATCCCTGTGTCTTCTATGCTGATTTTGCTACTTCGTTTAGCGCATGCATTCATTCTCACGTGTGTGCACACGTAGCATCACGGGACAATCTGCAGGAATCATTTCTCTCCTTCCTCCCCGTGGGTCCCAGGGATCCAGCTCAGGCTGCCAGGTGCCTTTGCCTGCCCCGTCGTCTCCCCAGCCCAAGTAATCTTCTTATTGCTGTGAGGAATTGCTGTCAGAAGCCACTTAAGGAGGAAAGGCTTTGACTTCGGATCCCAGTCAGAGGGTACGGTCCGTCATGTATGCATCATCCACGGTACGGTCCATCATCCATGCATGGTGACAGGGGCATGAGGCAGCTGGTCACAGTGTGTCTACAGGCAGGAAGCAGCTCACTTTCCTCTTCCCAGTCAGTCTAGGACTCCAGCCTATGGGATCGCGCCACCCCTACTGAGGGTGAGTCTTCCCACTTCGGTTACAGCTCTGTCGCAACGCCCTCACAGGTGGTTCTAAATCCCGACAAACTACAGTCAATAATAACTACCCACCATCCTTGAATCTCATGGGCTGAAGAAAAGAATTAGACCCGACGGAGACCTGAATAATGCATGTTCATACATTATTATATGTGTGCATTCATGTATGTTTGTGGGAAATGGTGTGATATTTTGAGATATACATAGATTGTGAAAAGAGTCAGACTAATCGGCTAGGCCAACATCGTGCCGGTTTACCGTTCTTTTGAAATTATCTCTGCTCTATTACTTTCAGGCTACCTGGCCTTTCCCAGCCTGTTTTTCACCTATGAAGTGTTGCAAAGCAGTCATGTGTCACTCAACGAAACACATTCGGATAACTGCATCCTTAGGCAAGTGTGCCATTGTGCATCTCAGACGGCCGCAACATCTCCAGGTGACGTAATCTCATGGGACCATCATTGTATATGTGATCTGACAATGATTAAAATGTCACTATGCGGTTTGCAATTGTGTGTGTCTGTGCATGTGCGCGCGCGCACGCGCGCACTTTCTTTATAGATTGCACCACAAGCTATTTCCAGTTAGTTGTAAAGGAAACCTCATATTAAGCAACACCACAGATAAATTCTATTGTTTTCTGGCTGTCTGTTCTTGACTAGGCTAACCTGTGTTTATTACTAGAGCTTCAAAGCTGAAATGTCAAAAGTGTCAGATGCTTGGGAGCTCTGTTGTCTAGTGGAATAGCGATTGAGTCAGGGGAGGCTGTTGAGGGCTCGGCATGTAACTGGTCTGAATTGTAAGATGCTCTGTGTGTAAAATACACAATAAGATTTCAAAGACTTAATACGAAAAAGAAAAAAAGAGGTAAAATGGGGCTGGAGGGATGGCTCAGTGATTAAGAGCACCAGCTGCTCTTCCAGAGAACCAGGTTCAATCCCCAGCATCCACATAGAGGCTCACAACCCTCTGTAACTCCAGTTCGAATACCCATTGCCCTCCAGGGGCTCAAGGATCATACATGGTGCACATAAAACACAATCACAAAATTATTTTTTTTAAAAAAGAAGATATTTCACCCAAAATTCTGAAGTGTTGTTACAAGTTGAAACGACAATATTTGGGGATAAGTTAGATGGGCTGACTGTTTCGTGGAGTTACTGAGGAATGAAAGACAAAAGGAGTAAGCTGACACTATCATGATTTTACAGACTGTGAAGCTGATGCTCCAAGCCATTACATCACTCACTCACGATCTGGCACCTAAGGACTAGGTAACCCAGGCAGTGGGGTCCCAAAGTGGGAATCTACCTCGGCACCATACAGGCCTGGGTGAGTTCACAGAGCACACAGGGTACTGAGTCCAGTTCTGCAGTGTGGACCAAGCACACAGGGTACTGAATCCGGCTCTGCAGTATGGACTGAGCATGCAGGTACTGAGTCCAGCTCTGCAGTGTGGACTGAGCATGCAAGGCACTGAGTCCAGCTCTGCAGTGTGGACTGAGCATGCAGGGCAGAAGAGGACTCTGAAGTCAATCACACATAGACTGGAGAAGAAAATCAGAATCCTCAGTAAAACCAACTCAGTAATGAATTCAATAAATTTTTTTATTTATTGAAAAGTAGATTCTTCTCTCATATAGTTTCTCCTCCCTCCACTCCTCCCATATCCCCCGCCCAAATTCCCTCTCCCCCAGATCCACTTCCCCTCTGTTTCTCTTCATAAAAGAGCAGGCCTCCAAGAGACAACAGCCAAATACAAATAAAAATGATACAATAAGACAGGGCAAAAGCCTTCATATCAAGTCTGGACAAGGCAACCCACTAGGAGGAAAAGAGTCTCAAGAGCAGGCAAAAGAGAGACACACCTGCTCCCATTTTTAAGAGTCCCACAAAACACCAAGCTAACAGCCATAGTATGTGTAGAAGACCTGGTGTAGACCCGTGTGGGGCGGGCTTGCTGCTCCACACTCTGTGAGCCCATATGAGTCCTGATTCAGTGGGTCAAGTTGAATTCAACAGCTTTTTTTAATAGATGAGATTTATTTTACTGTATTTATGGGTATGTACACGTGTGTTAGTGTAAGTGTATGTCCACCTGTGTGTGCAGTTGCCTTCATAGGCCAGAAGAGGGAGTCAGACCCCTTGGTGCTAGAGTTACACATGGTTGTAAGCTGCCTTATATGGGTGCTGGGAACTGAACTCTGGACCTTTGGAAGAACAGCAACTGCTCTTAGCCACTGAGCCATCTGTCCAGACCTGAGTTTAATGTTTTATCTTCCAGTATTGCTCATGTGGCTATAAGATAGTTCAAATATCACAAGTAGACACTGGATACATAGCAAGCCCTGCCTCACAACAAAAACCAAAAGCAAACAAAACCATTTTCTCTCAAAGACAGACCTTAAAATCCTCACTAAAACACTGGCAAGTCTAATCTAGCACTATATAAAAAGTATAATACAATCCCAACAAGGTCAGCTTACCTTGGAAATGGAGACAGGAGTAGCACTCCAATTAATTAATATAAATTAATCCATTGTGATAATGGAATTAAAAACACTTGATTATATAAATGATGTAGAGAAATATGATAAAAATCCAATATCCATTAATGAGTTATCAAGTAAAATTTCAGTTTACTACTATGAGAAGGAATGACATCAACTTAATAAAGAGATTCTACAAAAAATACTAAAGCTTCATAAAACCTCAGGAAAAACTTGGGTTTTGTTTTGTTTTGTTTTGCAAGATTAGGAATGTGGTCACCATGAATAGATGTTGGAATCCTCCTGACAGTCTTTGATAGTACAATAAGAAAAACAACCACAGAAGATAGGAAATGTAAGACTCATTCCTCATCATCAGCGTGATTGCGCAATGTCCACCAGTCCTGGAACCAGTGAGTTGGGTTCAGTAAGGTTAAAGCACAGAAACTCAAACAGTTCTTTCAATGGACTCTTGGAAAGCAAACTACATTTCTAAATGCTTTACAAGTGATTGAATTTCTAAACTATTTATAAAGCTGAAACCAAAACAATGCGCCTGGGGGCTAGTGAGATGGCTCAGCAGGTAAAGACACTTGTCACCAATGCTGGTGGCCTGAGTTCAGTCCCTGGAACCCAGATGGAAGGAAAGAGCTGACTCCCACGAGTTTCCTCTGACCACCGCAAGCATCCTGTGGCATGTTCCCCCCCCTCTTCCCTCTAGCTCTCCCCATCTCTCTCTCTCAAAATATACACATGCAATTTTAAAAAGTTTTAAATATATAGATTTGAGGGCAAATCTAAAATACATGTACTGGACTTGTACACCAAAAGTATAAAATTCTGAAAAGGAGAAATCAAAGAAAATCTAATTAAATGGCTGGTATACCGTGTTTGTGAAATTAAAAACTCAACATTGTAAAAATGTCAGTTCTTCACGAACTGGTACAAAGCAAGTATAATCAAATTATCAGAGGGATCTTTTAGAGACAGAGGGTGAATACCAAGGGCTATGTGCTGCTTCCCATTGAGACCACACAGACTGTTTAACCTTCCTATAGGTAGTAACGTGGGTTGGTTTCAGTTATTCTAAGATGTATATGGCACAGTAAAGGACCTAGACTAACCATGATAATGTTGAAAAAGGAAAAAGTAATACGAGTCACCACCTGAAATCAATGCCTAACACATGGCCCTAGAAACCACGATGTGTGGCATTGGTGGGGCTCTGTAGACCACAAACATGGACACAGCCCAGGTGTGTGTTTCTGAACACAGTTGGGGACCACAGTTCCCCAGGTGGATGTGGCTGGCTAGGAGAGGAAGTGCCAGCCCTGATTTGAAACAAGTCAAAGGAGAGAGATGTGAGAATGTCCTGGGAATGCCACCACACTCACTCTCTCTGGGCTTTTTCTGGGCACTTCCCTGAGCAGCATGAGGGAGAATCCAAGGCATGCTCACAAATGTCCACAGGTGGAACTCGCCTGTGGGCTCCGTGTGTCCACCGGAGACAAGGAGGCTGAAGTCAACGTGGAGCAAGGACAGGAACAGCCCTCAGCTTCTGAACACCCAGCCTTTGCCTCCGGGGCTCTGCGACCCTCCAGCTGCCTCTGCATGGCTCCTGGGAACCCCTGAGTATCTCCACTGCTTGGAAAACTCTTATTCCATCTTCCAAGCCCAACTTCAATGGCCCCTCCACTAAACCTCAGGCCTAGGCTAACAGCTGTCTGTAACTCCGGTCCCAGGGGATCCAACACCCTCTTCTTCTGGCCTCCTCAGGTACCACACACACACACACACACACACTGTATACACACACATATGGTACACACACACATACACACACACACACAGCACACAGACACACATGGTACACAGACACACATGTTGGCAAAACACCTATACACTTAAAATAAAAGTAAATAAATCTAAGAAAAACACTTGCAAGCCTAAGGGGAAAGACTGGGAGAAGAGAGTGCAGGGAAGGGCAGTGGTGAGAAAAATCAGTGAGCCAGTAATACGTCTGTCAAAAGTCTGGAGTCATCCGGATCTCCACGCATGGCTCTGTCAGTGCCCCAAGTTCCTGTGTCCAGGGAAGCCAAACATTCTGAAATCAGCCTTACACATTCCACCTCTCACCATTAAAAATGCCCATGCACCCTACGCTACTGGTCCACTCCAGGCTACCACCACCACCACCTCCATCACCACCACCAACACGATCACCATCATCACCACCATCACTAACACCACCACCAAGCTAAGCAGGAAGCAGATTCATCGAGTTTTGCTTTTGAGATCAAACAACTGAAAACAACCCACGTCCCCAGCTGTAGGGGATCGTTAGCTAGTCTGTGTGGTCTTTTCAGGAAGCAATGCTGGGCCCCGGCTTACAACACAAGCCCAACCTCTATATCAACATAGTTAGGATTCCAGGGTGTATTTTTGAGTGAAATATGCAAATTATAGGGTGGTAATTATAGTGTGTGTTTCAAAGACACGTATGTAACATTTTTAAAGAAAGAGGAGGAATATATAAACATCGCTAAACTTTCTCTAAGTGCATTGAAGTCCACGTTAGCACAGAGAACCAGGCATAAATTGGGTATTTTTTTAGAGGTCACCATCCCCATAGAGGGGTCAGGGATAAGGGGAGCTGGGTGGAGCCCCTAGGACTTTCCATAAGGTGCTGATTTTGGAAGAAGAATATATTCAAATGACTCTCAAAATAGTACAAAAGTGATGGATTCGTTGAAATTCGACTTCTTTTTTTCAGAAGTGAAGAATCTCTTATGAAATCTTTAAAACTGATCTTGGTGGCCAGAAGCCCACAGAGAGGCCTGAAGAGAGGCAGATGTCAGCCACCCAGCAGTGCAGTCCAGAGTCCAGTCCTGCCCAGGGTTTGGGCCAGAGGTGGCGATGTCACCGGAGCATAAGAGAGATCGAGGGTCAAAGGCTACAGCTCCACCCCAGCCCACGAGCACAGTGGCGTTTGTCTGGGAGTGTGCCAGCTGATGGCTGGGATCGTACTCATGAGATCCCTCAAGCTCTGCGACCCTCCGGCTGCCTCTGCACGGCTCCTGGGAACCCCTGAGTATGTCCACTGTTTGGAAAACTCTTATTCCATCTTCCAAGCCCAACTTCAATGGCCCCTCTGCTAAACCTCAGGCCTAGGCTAACAACTGTCTGTAACTCTGGTCCCAGGGGATCCAACGCCCTCTTCTTCTGACCTCCTCAGGTACCACACACATGGTACACAGGCACACATACAGGCAAAACATAAAATAAAAGTAAGCAAACCTAAGAAAAACACTCTCAAGCCAAGATCTACATACACTCACTCACACATACTTAGACCCATACACCTGCACAACACCCACAAATGGTCACTATCTCCAGCATGAGAGGCCAAGGGAGCCTGGGTGGGGGCCCCAGGCACATTGCTATGATTTGAATGTGCACCCCAAAGTTCACATATTGGAGAGTTAATTCTCAAAGTCATTTGCTAATGGCATTGGAAGTGGACCTTTGTGGGGGCAGTAGGAGGCCATGGGGTCACTCTGCAGCATTAGAGAGTTGAGTGAGGATGCTTGCTCTCTCCATGTGATGATGCAGCAGGAAGGCCCTCGCCAGAAGCTGGCCAGATGCTGCTGCCACCCTCTTCAACTTCCCGGCCTCCAGAAGCCCAAGTCAAATAAACGCCTATCCTATACAGACTACCCAGTCTCAGGTATTTTGTTATAGCAACAGAAAACTAAGACAGACAGACACACACACAAATATATACTCACATACGCCATGCAAATCCACACTCACACACCACTCACACACAGTACATTCACCACTTAAAAACACCCAAAAATATAACCATGTGAGCTCAACACACTCATACCCACCACTTAAATGCACATTCACATAGACACACAAGAACACTTTTGCATACCAACTCAAACACATGCATAGACTTACAGGGAATACGGTCACATACTTCCACATTCAGAGTTCTGCATAGTCTCTCAAGGCCAGGGCAGAATGTGAGCATTTAGAGGCTCCTGAGAGCTCCCCATGGTCCAGGAAAAGGGTGGTGGGGGAAGGTGGCTGGCCCTAAACACATCCAGGGAAGACGAGTTCACTGCCCATCTGCCTTGCTAAAACTCTAATATCCAGTACCAGCAGAGAGCCAGGCAGATGATCCTGACTCAGAAGAAAGCAAGACCATGTACTCCTATGGGCAAGAAGAACCCAACATTTGTACCAGAATAAATCAGTCAGGAGCCAGTGCAGGAGGGCTGGAGGAATGAACTCCTGTGAGAGACACTACAGGAGAGCAGAGATTGGTCAGCTGACGGGCAGAGTTCTAATCTGTGTCAGCCTTGGGCCCGAGTCCTTGGTGTAAAACCAGCACCTAGAAGGAAGACTCCAACCAGATCACTTAAGAAAGAGGGAATTCAAAGCCTGAGTCAGTCAACCTGAGCCCAGCACAGACCTTGCTCTGCTGGCATGGGCAAACAGCCACCCACACTACGGATGTAGATTCCCCCCCCCCCCCGTGCACGACCCCCCCCCAGAGCCACACCCCCCCGCCTGCAGAGACTCAAGCTGTACACGCCTCCCCCTCTCAGGGGTCATGCGCCCAACCAACCTCAAGGTAGGTAGGCACTTAGCCCTCCAGAAACTCTACCCGTGAGTGTTTGACAGCCAGAATTTGCAGACTTGTCATTGTAGGGGCTTCCCAGGCCAGGCTGTACCATCTGCCCACAGTGCCGCAAGCATGCCAGGCTGGCAGCCAGGGTAACTGAGCCTCTGTGACCTCGTTCCCTGTTCTCTGCATGGCTACGCAAGAGAATCGCTAAAATAGGAGTCAGCCCTGTCCCCCGCCTGCCCAGAACCCTCCGGTGGCTCCCTACCATGTGACTATCCTCGTCACTAGTCATCTCTTTCTCACTCTGTGGCTCTGGCCACAGAGGTCTTCCTTATGTCCTTGGCACACTTCAGCTTAGCTCCTGCCTCTGGGTCTTTGCACCTGTGGTTAGTTCCATCTGGTTCAAGCGTCTCCCAGAAGGCCAGGTCTCCACTCAGATGTCTCCGTCTCAGAAGGACCTTGGCTTACAAGTACTCCTCCCCCATTATGGTCTGCCCTGCCATCCTGTTCTGTTTCTTTGTGACACGATTTCCCAATCGTGATGACTAGTTTCTTTATGGGGTCACTGTCTGCATGCTGACCTGATCTCAGAAAGCTTCCATATTGGATCTATGTGGGGCTTCTTCCCTGCAATATCATGCTGGAGTTTAAACTTCCCTGTGTATGATGACTAGTTGTAATTAGTCAACAAGATACAATCTAGAATCACCTGACAAGGGAGTCTTGATGAGAGATTGTCTAGATTAGGGTGCCTGGTAGAATGTCTGAATAGGAAGGGGGAAATCTTGATTATATTAACTGGGGTAAGAATACCTACCTACTTGGGGTGGCACTATTCCCTAGGCAGGGAACCCTGGAATGTCTAAGGATGAAGAAAGCAAGTTGAGTGTACATGTGTTAATCCAACACTCATTACTTCTTGACCACAGATGCCACATGATCAGCTCCCTTAAGCTTCTGCCTCTATGACTTCCCTGCCATGATGGACTGTAAATGGGAAATGCGAGTTACAATAAACCCTTTCTCCCCTAAGTTGATTTTGCCAGGGTACTTTATCACCACAGAAATGAAATGAGTACACCGTGTAAGAGGGTGCCACCTGAATCCAACCAAGGTGTTTAGAAGCAGGGCCTTTTGAAGGTGATTAGGATGAGGAGGATCACGGCTGAATCCTGGTAACTCCATAAGAAGGGGAGAAAGGAACAGTCACTCATATGGCCATGCATGTATGAGTATATGACTTTGACCTTATGACGTGGGCTATAGGGAGAAGACCATCACTAGATGAGTCCCCTTGACCATGAACTTCTACATTAGGAGTCCAAATGAACCTCCCTTCTATGTACCTTGACCAGCCTGTGCCATTGAGTTATAGGCAATAGAAGGTTAGCATAATCCTAATATACACCAACCCAGCGCCCGGTACCTTCAAACACGTAGTAAGGAGTCACTTGACTTTGAAGTCCCTGTTTCCCCTTCTTTAGAATGACCTATGGGTTCCCTCTTAGGTCTCTGGTACACACAGTTCACGGCCAACAGGAGAAAGCTGGAGGATAAAGTACATATCCTGAGAACACTGGGGCTCTGATTTCTCCCCTGGTTTAGAGCATTTGGGTTGCCTGCTTGGAGGGGGAAGAGAGCCATCGGGATTGTCTGACACAATTGTTTTCCCAGCAGGAGACTCTGAAGGGATGTCGGGACCATCTGACAAATGGCCGCCTCGAGGATCCGTGGAACTCGGAGGCGCCAAGAGAGAGCACTCGAAATGCCAGCTGGGAAGGTCAGGCACACCAGCTGGAAAGAGAGCTTCATGGCTCAGCAAGCAGGTGGAGGATGGACGGGCAGGAAGGCGGGTAGGAGTGGATGAAGGAGGCAAGAAAACCACATGATAACCACTCCGCAGGGCAGGCCTCCCACGATGCACAGCTCATCTTTTCATTCTAGGTCAAGATGTGTAGAGGAATTCCTTGAAACCGTATTTGCAAGATCTACCCAAGTGGTCACTATGTGGAAAGGAAGCACCTTTTCCTTACGGAGCCTGGCAAATGTGTCCAGCTAACTTTTTAAAGTCTCTCGTGCATGCGTGCATGCGTGCGTGCGTGCGTGCGTGCGTGCATGCGTGCGTGTGTGTGCAGATGCCTGTGTGCACCATGCATATGGAGGCCAGAGATCCACCTGGGGTGTCATTCCTCAGGGGATCACTCTTGTTTTTTTAAGAAAGGCTCTATCAATTGTCTGGAGCTTACCCACCTGTCTAGACTGGCGGGCCAGTAAACCCCGGGGGACCTGCCAGCCTTTACCTCCCCAGTATTAGGATTGCAAGAGTGCCCAAGCACAGCTAACATTTTTGCTCTTTTGTTTTGTTTTTCACATCAAACATCTTTGCATGGATGCTGAGGACCAAATTCAGGCCCTCAAGCAAGCACGTTACCAGCTGAGCTACCTCCCCAGCCCCAGCTGAATTCCTGAGTGGATCTGTAGGGGCACTGGCTGCCAGGGGGCCCTCTCATCCTGAAGTTCTTCACCTCTCTTCCCGCCTCCCCAAGGCATCTGGGGGCTTCCCCGGGGGCTTTACCCATCCCAGAACCTGGCACCCATTAGAAGCCCTTGGGGGCATCACTTTTGGTCTTTAACTCAGGAACCCATTTATCTAGAGATAGGGAAGGCTCCGCCTCACCCAGAGGAAGAAACAAGGAGGACTGGAGAGGAGCAGGCTTCCGCCCTTAGCTCTCAAAGCTTTCTGTGGCCCTCCTGGAGTACCTTGACCTGGTTATAGGCTGGAATTCTGTGGCTTCCTTGTCCACAGGAATGCGTGAGAGATAGGCCAAGCCCAGCAGAGAAGTATCGAGACGATTCACTCCACATGCCCCTACTTTAGGCCAGTTAAGAGTCATTATGCATCTTGGACTATGTAGAGAGAGCCCACCCAGTCAAGCCATCCCTGGAGGCAGACCGGTCCTATGGTCCACAGCCCCAGCAGCCAAACACCCAGAGCCACAGGGCTAGAGACAGGGCTGGAGAAAGGCTATCTAGTTGGCGTCTAGGTCCTAAGATGTCCCCCAAAGCAATTTTGAGTCAGATATCTGCAGACACCTGTTCCACTGGCAACAGTGACTTAAGGCCTGACTTTTCACCCAGACGACCAGCAGGAGGAACCTAGGTGGCTCAAGTACCTCCCAACCTGTCCCCCAACTTCAACAAGAGTATGTGACCTGTGGGGTGAAGCTCTTTCTATTCCTCAAGATTTACACCCCCTGTGTAAAACGGAAGGCTGATCATGGCCTCACAAAGATGTGGAGAAGATAAGAGAGATAGTAGCTGGAAGCCCTGGGGAAACAGAGGCAACTTGGCCTTGGCTCACTTCCTGGGGACCGGGAAAGGCCACTACCCCAGACCAAGGCCACCCTGCTGAGACTAGGAAAGCCTTGCCTCGGCCAGCAGCTGTAGCCCACCCACTCAGGCACTAGAGCCACAGTCTCCCTTTTGCCCCAGCCTGCTACAGCCCACCTGCCAACTAACGCCCCTGGCATCCCCTTTCCATCTGAGGTCCAAGCCGGGAACCACCCCCAGAGGCAGAACAGGACCTTGTTGTCCAGCATCTGAACAACAGGCAGCAGTTTCTCAAGACGACTCCCCAAACCAGCTTATATAAGAGAGATATGAGATGTGTATGTTCAACCAATGATTGTTCCACAGCCCCTCTGCCCAGCTCTGCAACAGAAATGCTGTACTAACCCACGGTCTGGCTCTCCCAGCCCAAAGGGAGCTGCCTCTGGCTGGAGGGACCTTGTCCAACATCTGCCCTGTGCTGGGCTACAAACCCAGCCTCCCCTCCCCCACGCCACCCTTTCATATCCCATGGGGCAGGCTCAGTGTAGCTCAGCCACTTGGAGAACAGCCAGGGTCAAACAGCTGTGAGGCTCAGGCAAAGAATCCTAACAGCCTAAGGCACGTCACAGCAAGGAATGTGAGCAGGAGATGGTGTCAGAGATTCTCTGCTGGGTCAGACCTTCATCAGGTCCCAGGCTTTCTGCTCACAGCCTTGTAAGGTCCCAGGCTTTCTGCTCACAGCCTCGTAAAATCGTTTGGCCGTAGAACTCTGCCAGTCAGGTTGGCAAGAATCCGCCTTCTGTCCCTGAGCAGGATCCTGAACCACTAGGATGGGATGTCTCCTCACCTTGCCTGTCTTCAGCAAGTATCCTGTTAGGTCAGTAATATGGTTCAAATATGAGGTCTGCATCCCTCCTCCTCTGCCCACCCCCACCCCCCACCCCCACGCCCGCTACACCCTGCAAAAGGCTCATGTGCTTTGTTCAAGGCTTTGTTCCCAGCTGGTGGCATTCTTGAGAGGTGATTGGACCGTGAGGGTGGTAGCTTCATCAATGATGAGATCATACTGGATGAGATATTAGGAGGTGGGGGCTGGGTGGAAGTGGGCCGTTGGAGTTAGGCTTTTGAATGTTATTTTCTCCCTATCTCCCCAACCCTGCTGTTTTCTGGCTGCTAAGAGGTAAGTGGCTTTCTCCCACAATGCCCTTCTGCCATGTTGCTTCTACTTGCCACAGGCCCGCAGCAATGGGGCCAGACAGGCACAGACTGATACCTCTGAAGCCAGGAGCCAAACTAAAAATTCTGATGTTTCTGCCTGATGGCATCTCGCTATAGCAACCTAAACTCAGCCATCAAAGAGGCCAAAGAAGGGTAGTTAGATACACCATGAGGATGTGCCACAAGCCGAGGAAAGCCGACGGCCACCAGAAAATAAAGGAGGCATGGGACAGCTTCTCACCCAGAGCCTATGGAGAGCATGGGCTTCTGTCTCAAGTCTCTCTTGTTGAAGTTTGCTTCTCCAGAACTGTGAGGGAGTAATAATCCTCTATGGTTTTAAACCTGTGAGATTATGGTAACTCATGACAGTGGCCACAGGAAATTGAAGCCGCCAGGACTAGATAGAGGTGGAGGCAGAATTCTTCTAGAATAGATAGAGGAGGGACAGACAGTGGGTCTCTCTCGTCACCACAACAGGAAGTAAAGAGATAGTGTGGAAGCCTGACCCGTCAAGGAACAACACCAGGAGGTGAGGCCTGATAACCTGAGTGGGGTTCCCGGGGCCCACATATAGGTGGAAGGAGAGAACCATCCACAGGTTGTCCCCTGACCTGCATGCCACGACGTGTGCATGCCTCACATCACACACACACACACACACACACACAACACACACACACACACACACATACAAACGCACTCCTAGACACATATAAACAAATAATAATAATATTTCTTTTAAAAATAGCACCAGACTCACAATGGTTCTGTTTATGATCTTACAAATTTTTTGGGACTTCTCCAATGTTGCAAAAATAACATGCATTCAAGCAAGAACTGAACTTTGAGGCTGGATCTCTTCCCAGGTAGGCTCTGTGTGGGAAACTTCTCTCATGTAGTGCTGGGCAGCACAGTGAGCTACAGCTAACAATCACATGACTACAAGGAGAATGCTGGTCATGTGACCACAAAGAGACACTTTAAAATGGGCTTTATTGGATGACTGTGCCCTACTTTGGTAGGCTCCTCTAAATATTCTGAGTGTGTTTAAGGCAAGCTGAGCTAAGGTGTAGTGGTTCCTGGGTTATGAATATTTTTCATTTTTTTAAGATGTGTTTATTTATGTGCATGCATACCTGATGTGTGTATATGAACACATGTGCATGCCTGATCACCTGTGCAGGCCAGGAGAGGGTGTCAGTGTCCTCCTCTGTCACTCCCTGACTAGTCCTTTGAGGCAGGGTCTTTCTCTAAGCCTGGGACTTTTGTTTCCTCCTCTAGGCTGGAGACCAAAGAACCCCAGAAGTACTGTATCCACCTTCTTCATGGCCATGCATGGGAGTCCCAGCTTGCTAAGTGAGTGCTGGGTTCCCAGCTCTGGTCCCCATGATTGTGCTCTCTCTTCAGACCATGAGGGCTGTCTTCTGGAGAATGGCAGATAGAGGCAATATATATACATAAAGTCTCACAAGTACATGTGTGTGCAGATAAACATGGACACACACACACACACACACACACACACACACACAGAGCCACGGGACAGGGTGTCGGGGGTACCAGGATAAGTGCTCCCAGTCAGAATCTGAGAGAGGACCTCTGACCTTACCTTGCCACATGGACCACAGTAGGCCAGACTCCAAGCTTCAGGCCCCTGCGTCTACATGGAAACATCAGATGGGGTGCAGGGCTGGCCAGAACCTGGGCCAGAGATAGCATGTCGCAGGCTTCTGTCCCCTTCCTGCCCCTCCCGCCAGGTCAGGCCCTGCCCTTGTCTTGCTTAGCTTGGGGGAAGCACCTCGAGCCAGCCATCTGGGGCTTGGCTGGGCCTCAGCATCCTGGCTGCCACGTCTCACTTGGAGCTGGGTGGCCGCCAGCTCTGAGCTAAGTGAGCAGGAGGTGGGTGTGCAGGGAGCGGGTCACGGGTGGGGCTCCTCCCCCATCCCACAGAGAGCCAAGCACACACGATTTTCCCTCTCTTCTTAAACAGGAGTAGTAAATTGGCTAGCTCCACTGAGCGTCCAGGACTCCTCCCAAGCCCTCCCGCTCACCGCTCCTGCCTGTACACCTCCGTGGCACTCCAGGCAATGTCCCTCCCTCCTCAACGGGACACAGCCACGCCACCGTTTGACGAGGTCCCATTTTGCACACGAGGGAAACAAAGGCCGCTGACGCTGACAGGGGTGGCAGAGCTCCACCGGGGGGACCCAGGATGAAGCGACAAGCCGGGACTCGGACGAGTTCGCACTTCGGTCAAGTCCTTGCAGCCTCCATGTACCGGAAGTGCCATTCTCAGCCCATGGAGCCCACCAACCTCCGTGCCAACAGGGGCCCCAAGCCCAGGCACTCTCTTGTCCCCGAACCTTCTGGTAGCAGGGCCAACCAAGAGACAAAGGGATGCAGCTGGCTCTTCAGCACCGCCTGGGAGCCTCAGGGACTCTGTAGACGGAGACTTCCTTCCCACTGGAGACTGCCCTGCTCCCCAAAGCCTAATCACAGCCAACTCCACCCGCCCTTTCCAGTTCCTGCAGCCAGAGACCAGAGGTTATCCCGGATTCCCCTTCCCTCAACCTCAACCCTAATCCCAGCTCCTGTTATCTCCAGCTTCCTGGCCTGCTCAGACCCCCTCACAGGCCTCACTCCTTTCTCTCTCTTCTGTTCCTCTCAGATCTTCCAACTGTGATTTTTCCCTACTTAGCACAGCACCTATTCACCCACATCCTAAAACATATGCCACGTGGTACCCAAAGGCAAGACGAGAGGGTCACCTTCATAATGCACAAAAGACAGAAGGTAGTATCAGGATGCTACAGCCCAATGGACCTCTGTGGGTGACATGGGGGTGTCCTCAAAGAGAGCTCATCTCTCACTGTCATTAACCATGAAGCTGGGATGCTGAGTCAGGACAGCCAAGCTCAGATGAGTATGTATGCAGGGATGGAAGGAAGCCAGCTTCTGGGGATTTTCCTGCCACCTCCCATGTCCTGCTTACCAACAGGAGTGACATGAGCTGGAAGCTCCAGCCCACTAGGACCTGTCACAGCCGTGGCAGCCCTTGGAATCAAGACCATACCCAGAGCACCCAGTGCAGATGCAGGAAACTTCACCTCAACTAGATATGGAATCCCAAAGAGATCGTGAGTAATGTCAGACATGCAGAAATGGGATGATGAATGGCTACCAAGAACCAGTCAGGACGAAAGAAAAGGGACGTCGTGGCTGACTGAGACAGTGGCACACAAGAGCCAAAGCAGCAACCCAGGAGCTGTGGGATTTAAGAAGAACACTCGCTAGGCGCTTTGGGGAAGTGTTAAGACAGAGAAGGTACAAGGGGAAAGTTAGGCAAGGTGGAGGAACCCCAGAAGGAGTGGGGTGATGAGGAGCAAGGACTGGAAAAAATAATGGTCAAGAAGGTCCCAAGACTAGTTGAAAGATTTCGACTTCAGTGGGCACACAGGGATCCTCCCAACTGCTAAGAAAATGTTCATACCTGGACTCTGTCTAGACTGCAGTCCGACCCAGGGACATCAAAGACCAACTTCTAAAGGCTCCCAGAGAGAAAGGGCAGAGTCCTACATAGGGAGGAGTATGGGATGGACATCAAAGTCTAGGGCCTGGAGGGGGACGGCCCCAGGGGAGGGAGTCCCGCTGCACAGAAGGACAAGAACCAGAACAGAAGTGACGTCTACAAAGAGATGAAAGTGTTTCTTGGGAGGAAGAAGCTGCCCTACTCCCTGAGGTCAATGGCAGATGCTGGCATTGGAGGACAGCTGTGTTCCCTCGGGAGGGACATCAGCTACACCCACTCAGTGGAATGGCATCCTGAGGTGAGAGGACCTCATGGAAGGGCAAGTCCCAGCTACAGAATCAAGGAAGAGCTCACACCATTTGGTATGCCTGGCTCCTGCTTGCATCCTCTGGGAGGTCTCTGCCCCCCAAAAGACATCTTTCTCCCTCTAGGAGATAGCACTTTAGACCCTCCTGATGTGTCTCTCCAGGAATTATAAGCTCCCAGAGAACCGGGGCAGTACTACCTACTGTGTGCCATTACAGTGTGTCCCCCAAACCCTGGACAGAGGAAGAAGGAGGAATGAATCTGGAAGAAGAGGAGAAAGAAGCATGAAAGACGCCGGGCGGTGGTGGCGCACGCCTTTAATCCCAGCACTCGGGAGGCAGAGCCAGGCGGATCTCTGTGAGTTCGAGGCCAGCCTGGGCTACCAAGTGAGCTCCAGGAAAGGCGCAAAGCTACTCAGAGAAACCCTGTCTCGAAAAACAAAAAAAAAAAAAAAAAAAAAAAAAAAAAAAAAAAAAAAGAAGCATGAAAGAAAGGAGGGAGAATGGATGGGAACAAAGAAAAGAGGTTTGGGGGTCAGTGCAGAGCTCATTGATAGAGCCCTGTCTAGTATGAATGAAGCCCTGGGTTTCATTCCCAGCACCATTAAACAGAGGAAGAGAGGGAGGGAGAAAAGGATGGAAGGATTTCAGGTAATTCCCAGTGAGCCCCTGTAGTGGGTGGTTGTTTGAGCCATGCCCTGAAGCATCACCCCTAGTGAGGTAGCAGGTAACTGTTACACCTGCCTATGACCTTGAGGTACATGCCCCTGGGGTGTGGCTGCTGGGGGACCCTTAAGACCTGGGATGCACATACGCATTCTCTCTTTGCTACCTTGTAGTTTTGGATGCTGGAATGGACCAGGACAGAGCTCTCCAGAGAACAGCATTGGTACCAGCAGATCGTACTTTCTGCTCACAGAGCCTATGGGCATGGATTCGTGGAAGCTATCTGCATGGGTAAACAGCCAAGAATGGCCAACCCACACTCTCTTGTGGGGGAGTTGGGTGCCAGATAATGTGATTATATCTCTTACAATCCACGGAGTCTATTTAATGAGCAAAGGAATTTATTTGGAGGTTAACTCACAAGACAGAATAAAGGAATTTGTTGCAGGATCTTGGAAGGATGAGGCATGGTCCAATGCTGTTCTCTGGCAAGCTCTGCCCTGGCACATAGTGGCCTGCTGAGCAAAGAACTGCCCTTGCCTCGACTGCTGACAATACAAATGCTGTCCTTTCTGGACGAGAGGAACATGAGGAAAAGTGACTACTGAACTCTGCCAAGACAGAGTAAGATGGTCTTTCAAAACTCCTGCCTCTGAAAATGATCTGTCAGATATTCTAGGCCTATAGCCAAATTGGATGCCCCAATGGTGCTGAGAAACTTTAGGTGACCGTCCAGGCTGCCAGCTGTCTCTGTCTATTCTCAAAAGATTTCCGAAAGTTGCTTGCGTGCATTTCCTGTGTTCTTGGGTATTACTATATTCTTTCTCAGGTCTTTGATGGGGTTGAAGACTAATAGTTACAGTTACAATCTTCTCATATCTTAGCTAGAACATACTACTAGATTCAAATACTTCAGGATAGGACAGTTTTTGGAATAATCTCTCTAACATACCATTTACCTATGTTCTAGACTTCTCTGGATTTTAGTATGTGTTCTTTGTTTGATGTTGTTCTTGTTGGTTATAGTTCCATTTTGCTTAAGTCATTACCCATTATTTCTCCTGGACAATACTTAATAAGCATTCCTGTTACATATAGTTTTGTGTTAAGTTAGAACTTTCTTATTTAGACAAAAGGGGGAGATGTAGCAGGTGGTTATTTGAACCATGCCCTGAAGCACCACCCCTAGTGAGGTAGCAGGTAACTGTTATACCTGCCTATGACCTTGAGGTACATGCCCCTGGGGTGTGGCCACTGGGGGACCCTTAAGACCTGGGATGCACATACGCATTCTCTCTTTGCTACCTCACAGTTTTGGAAGCTGGACTGGACCAGGACAGAGCTCACCAGAGAACAGCATTGGACCGTGCCTCACCCTTCCAAGATCCTGCAACGAATTCCTTTATTTTGTCTTGTGGGTTAACCCCTAAATAAATTCCTTTGCTCTTTAAATAGATGCCGTGGATTGCTAGAAATCTAATCCCATTAAGCCCCAGCCAGTCTATGCTGCTAGGTACCTGCCCCCCCCTCACCTTCCTACCAGCTCTGCTGAAGGGCTGACTGTGGGGTGGCATCACTCAGCATCTCTCCTTCGGGCATTTCCCACTAGATCTTCATCAATCCGCACTGGTGCTCAGACCAGAGCCATTCTGACCCCAAGGACCGTCTCAGCTGTCAAAGGACATGATATCATAGCACACATCAGTGCCGACTCAGATACCACATCTTTGATGCAGATGACTGCCACCAACACTGCAGGAAGGAGCAGGAAGGCCCACTTCTGGGCATCAGAGTTCATTCATCTTCCTCCTCGGACAGACAGCTGGTTATGTGCTCTGTCTTGTACCACAGGAGATATGAACAGTCACATCTATGGAAGACCCTCAGGCCTGCCTCGGGGGAGCAGGCAGGTGCTCGTGTTTGCATTCCATAGGGGATATGCCAGTGGCTCTCTGTGCTAGCTGCTTGTCCTGTCACAGTGACAGAGTACCTGACCCGGCAACTTAAGGAAGGAAGGTTTTATCTGGACTTGCATTCTAAGGACATAAGCACACAGTTTGGGGAAGGCTTGGCAGCAGGATTGTGAGGTCACATTGTATCCATAGTCAGAGGGAGAGAGAGCCAGAGTGAAAGACAGAGATACAGAGACACAGAGACAGAGACACACAGAGAGATTCTCCTTTTCTCCTTTTTTTGCAGTCCAGCCCCCCAGGTCCTGGATTCACACCACTCACATTCAGGATAGCCCTTGACACCCCTTAGTTAAATCTTTGTAAAACACCCGCATAGACACACCCAGAGATGTGTTTCCATAGCTATTCTAATTCCATCAAATTGACAGTCAAGAGTAACTATTGTCCCAGCAACCCCAACCAGACACCCTCACCTCTGTCACCCACCTGAGTGACCAGCGCGATGGTGCTGTGTGACTCGGGTTCCCTTGCTTGTCTGAGGGACAAGGAACTGTGCAGCACACATCTTGCTAAGACCTGTCATATGACCGAGACCAGCTGGCACTGTGCCGAGGAAGAAGAATGGAGCAGGCCAAGGTGGACCTGAGTTTTAGTGAGTGGGGGCATGTATAGGCTAGGCCAAGGGAAGGTTCCAGAAACCCACTCGGGTGCTTCCTGAAGCTGGTGGAGCTGGGACTGGGCGATGTGAGGCTCTCCTGCTCACCAGGTTTCCCACAAGCATGCCCTCTCCAAAGGTCAGGGAGGAGTTTCAGACCAGGCCAGACCTCTGCCCTGAAAGGGCTGTCTCTGTCCCTGGGAGGATGGGACAAGTTGGCCTCCTGTCCTGTGAGCCCAACATCCTCCCTCAGGACAGCCAGCAGCTTCTGGCTCAGCTCAGACACCCTGATGGAGACTCCAGGCAAAGACACCCCAGCAGAAAGGGTCATTCATCTTGGAGTTTAACCAGCTCTCCCAATTAGTGAGGGAAAATGGCAGCATTTCCACTGAGAAGCTGCAGTGAAGGATTATTAATTAAACGTACTGCCGCTGAGCTGCGGAGCACAGGAGGCTGAGCCCTCATTAAAACCGCAGGAGGCTGAAGCAGAGAGGAGGGAGGAGCAGAGGGAGGAGCTGTGAGAGGAGCCAGAGACAGGGAGAGGAGGGATGGTGGCCGGGTGGTGTGCACCCGGGGAGACCCACGAAGAGGGCCATGGGACGGTCAACTCCCTCTGACAACTAATCCAGCCTTTCCCCAGGAAGTGGGGGTGGACCAAACACGCCAATGGGTACCAGGCAGTTGCTGGGCCCACAGCTTTTAGAATCTTGATGGTTAGAAGGCAAGGGCTGAGGTCAGGCAGCCAGCATCTGCAGAGGCCTGAAGCTAAGGACCAGGTGGGGAGAGGAATGCCAAGCCCCTCCCCTCTGGAGGGACTGTGGGTTTTCACCCCTGGTTTTGAGGTGTGGTATGCTGGCCCTTTGGGGGCAGGGCGCCTTCCAGGAAAGCCAAATCCCAACTCCAAAGCCGTAGGCAGGGCGTGAGGGTGCTGGGCACCAGGCAGGAAAGGCCTCTGCACTTCGGAAGGGGTGTCCATCTGCTGGCTTGACTTCGCATGCTTCTCTTCTTGCTTTTCCCTAGCTGTGGGAAAGGCACCAAAGGCCAGGGGGGTCTCAGCTATGATCATGCATCTGAGGGCTGTGCCCCAATACAGGAGCCACTCAGGCACACTCAAGTGGACACCCACACGTCATGCAGGCACTCATACACCAATGTATACACATGCATCACATGTGTTCTTGAACAGACATGCAAGTATCACACATGTGTGCACAAGTGATCTTTCTTACCTGTGCACGCCCAATGTGCTGTGCAAACATGCTTTGCACATACAGACATGTGCACAAACATGTTTACATGCATTACACATATGTATATATATATATATTATACATATATATATATATATGGTGGTGGTGGTGGTGGTGGTGGTGGTGGTAGTGGTGGTGGTGGGGTTTTTTTGTTTGGTTTAGTTTGTTTTTGTTTTTGTTGTTGTTGTTGTTGGGGGGGGTTGGTTTTTTGAGACAGGGTTTCTCTGTGTAGCCTTGACTGTCCTGGAACTCACTCTGTAGACCAGTCTGCCTCTGTCTCTTGAGTGCTGGGACTAAAGGTGTGTGCTACCACTACCAGGCCACGGGTATATGTCTAATCATATGTACACATGCATGTATAAATATCAACCACCTGCCTCTCATGTGCGTGCTGGCAGCCATTGTACACAACGTATTGCTCACAGTAACACACACATCACCCACACACATGCACACACTCACACACCCACTGTCAGCTGCCTGTGGTTACCTACGGGCATTTGTCCCCATGCTTCCCACTATCTGAAGAAGTTTCTATTTGATCTCTTGGTTGTGGCCTTCGCCCTCATCTCCCCCCCCCCACTCCTCCCACATTAATCCAGCCTGCGGCCCTCTTTTCAGCGCACCTCTAGACTCTCCTCCCCCATGCAGAGCAGTCACCAAGCCTGGCTGCCCAGTGCTCTCACCAAAGGCTGTGGCAGCCACACACATGCATCTCTCACCTGCCAGGCTTCCAGCCTACCTTGGAGAGAAGTCCTGGTCTCTACCTCCTGAGGCCTAGATGGCCCCAGCACTTTTGGGCATTAGCCTAAGGGCTCTGGGGCAGCAGTGATCAGCCACCCTCCCCAGCCCTGACTCTACTTCCAGAGCCACGCAACTCCCATAAGAGCTGGCCAGCCACCTCACCACCCCGCCCAGTCTTGGAAGGAGGGCAGGCGGGTTGCGAGGAAAGGCTCTCCTACCCTGAGCTACCTCTGCTCCTTCTCCGCCCTCCCCCTCAGACCACCCAGGTGCCAGTCCCTGCCCTGGTTTCTTCCTCAGTAGCCATGAGCCTGCCTGGAACCCAGGCCTCCTTCTGAGGCCTCAGGAACCCCCTCCCCACCTCTCCGTCACGGGAAGGAAGGAGCCACAACCCTGGCCAGGCCAAGCAGAATGGCTCAACATCCAACTCAGGCACAAATCCATTGTTAGGATCTGAATGTGTACTCCCCAACCTGCAGCTGAAGCTAAGATCCTGTGCCCACAGTGCTGGGACGTTGGGCCTGGGGACAGGGTCGGGAGCACAGGTTAGAAAGTGACTGCCTCTTGTTTGCCCTTACACACTCCACATTGAGTTGAAGTAGCAAAAAGACTCCCAGATCTTGTATTTCTTTTCTTTTTTTTTTTTTTTTTTTTTTTTTTTTTGGTTTTTTCGACAGGGTTTCTCTTGTGTAGCTTTGCACCTTTCTAACTCACTTGAGCAGTGCTCGAATCACAGAGATCGCTATCTCTGCTCCGATGTGGATAAAGGCTGGCAACGCAGCGATCTTGGGAGTCTAAGAGACTAAATAAACTAATTTCTAAAAATAAATTACTCGGTCTCCAGTGTTCTGTTACAGTAACACGAAACAGATTAAGACATTAGCATGTTACATCCAGGAACTCGTGCTAGGGCTGCTGGGAAAGCTGTCTCCTCTAAGGACAAGACTGGGAGACTGTGGAGTGATTGGCTCAGCTATTACTGTCTCACTTGCTGAGAGAGCCTGAGGAGATCAACACAGAGCACTGAGCCAAGATTTGGAGAAAGTGAAAGAGAGGAGACCGAAACTGTATTCGAACCTCTGGATCTGGCCATGCCTGAATGAGAATGCTCTGAGCTCTCTTTTTGTTTATATTTTTAAAAAGAATCTATTTTTAATTCTCTCTCTCTCTCTCTCTCTCTCTCTCTCTCTCTCTCTCTCTCTCTCTCTGTGTGTGTGTGTGTGTGTGTGTGTGTGTGTGTGTGTGTGTGTGTT